>NC_091637.1:23250914-23487603 GCF_027580195.1 Bos mutus
ACAGGATTAATCTGGGTCAGGTGAAAGCCAAGGGTTTCACATGGCATCTGCAATGAAGTGAACTGAAATCACATTCCATAAGGAATAGCCATATATGTGCATCTGGGTGACAAGTGTTTTGGTGACATGATCTTTACCTCGTGATCCTGATCTAAGGTTTCTCAAGATTGAACCCCCATCTGCATCTCCTTGGGGGTAGTTCAGGATCTGGATTCTGGGGCAGGTGGGACCTGTTTGGGGGCTGAGTGAAATCCGCCTTTCCCAGCTTCAGCCATGGGAGCCCCAGATAGGCCAACACACTTCTTTATTCAGTTATCATGGGGATGAATCATAATTGCACATATGGTCACTGAAATCTGTTTCCCTTTCAGAATGTTTGTGGTCTGTCTTGAGCTGGGTTGGGATCCTGCAAATTGGCACTTGAGCAACTGCCTTTCTCTGCTGAAGTGCCGGAGTATTAAGGACTAGCTCATGATCCTTTCTTGGCCCATCATGTGTACATACTAAGTCACTTCAGTCATGTCCAACTCTTTGAGACCCCATGAACTCTAGCTGCCAAACTCCTCTGTCCATGGGATTCTCCGGGTAAGTATACTGGAGTCGTTGCCTTGCACTCCTCTGGGGCATCTTCCCAACCCAGGGATCAAACCCACATCTGTTTAAGTCTCCTGCATTGGCAGGTGGGTTCTTTACCACTAGCGCCACCTGGGAAGCCCTTCTTGGCTATGACTTATTGCAAACCATAATTCCAGGATGGAGTTGCAGGTTGTTTGTGTGGCTGCAACATTTTCTTCATTACGAGCCTGTACTGAATGTCAAGAAGGAAACTTTAGTTTGCAATTTTATCAGCAATGTGAAGAATGTTTTCTAAATATCTGAAAACTGGAAGAAAAAAAAAAAAGCAACCCCAACGGAAAATGCACACACATATGTCCCAACTCTAAGAGAGCTTATTTTTGCCAAACACAAGCATCAGGTATGTAGCGATTGAGCAATTTCCTGGCAAGAAATATGGCAAGACCAGTCTGAAAAGATTTGATGAATGGTGACTAGCTCATGAACCACAGTCTGTAGCCAGCTTTTATAGGATGCAAGCTGTAGAGCCTATTCACATACTCTTTGGAACTTCTTTGTTCTATAATGGTCCCATCACTTCATGGGAAATAGATGGGGAAACAGTGGAAACAGTGTCAGACTTTATTTTTGGGGCTCCAAAATCACTGCAGATGGTGACTGCAGCCATGAAATTAAAAGACACTTACTCCGTTGGAAGGAAAGTTATGACCAACCTAGATAGCATATTCAAAAGCAGAGACATTACTTTGCCAACAAAGGTCCGTCTAGCCAAGGCTATGGTTTTTCCAGTGGTCATGTATGGATGTGAGAGTTGGACTGTGAAGAAAGCTGAGCGCCGAAAAATTGATGCTTTTGAACTGTGGTGTTGGAGAAGACTCTTGAGAGTCCCTTGGACTGCAAGGAGATCCAACCAGTCCATTCTGAAGATCAGCCCTGGGATTTCTTTGGCGGGAGTGATGCTGAAGCTGAAACTCCAGTACTTTGGTCACCTCATGCAAAGAGTTGACTCATAGGAAAAGACTCTGATGCTGGGAGGGATTAGGGGCAGGAGGAGAAGGGGACGACAGAGGATGAGATGGCTGGATAGCATCACTGACTGGATGGACGTGAGTCTGAGTGAACTTCGGGAGTTGGTGATGGACAGGGAGGCCTGGTGTGCTGCGATTCATGGGGTCGTGAAGAGTCGGACACGACTGAGCGACTGAACTGAACTGAACTGAATGAAACCTGGGGACAAAAAAGACATAGAGTAACATGAGTCTAAAAATAAAGTGGAAACATGTGTAGGACATGTTGCTTAAAAAAAGTGAAAATTGGATACATGTTAATAGTGATTCAAACAACATGCTATTTCTCTATGGGTTGGCCTAAAATAAAGTGAGATGGTGAGATGATCGTGTGTCTGGCACACAACAAAATACATGAGAATGACCATAGTGAGAAACTGGATTTGGTAGCCTCAGTTTTTAGGGAGTGTCTTTAGTAAGCTATCACTAATATGCAGGGTTTCCCTGGCGGCTCAGATGGTAAAGAATCCGACTGCAATGCTGGAGATCAAGGTTCAATCCCTGGGTTGGGAAGATCCCTTGGAGGAGGGCATGGGAACCCACTCCAGTCAGAGAATTCCACTAACAGAAGAGTCTGGTGGACTACAGTCCATGGGGTCAGAAAGAGTTGGACACAACTGAGTGACTAAGCATGCACGCACGCACTAATATGCGGCAGGTAGCCAGGCCTAAGAAATGTTTTCTTATATCAGTGTTTAAAATCAACAAGGTATTTCATAAGCCACCAATAAACAATTATAAACCCCTGTACTTGTTGGAATCACTGAATCAAAATTGGAAGGGACTGAGATGAGATGTTATCTAATCTCAATTCCCTTCAGGGCAGAGTCTTTCTCCCTTTAGAAAGTGGCATTACTTTCATCTTTTAGCTTTTGATTAAGTCTTTTCAGGGCAGGAGGCTCATTACTTAAGAAGCTCTTTTTCTTGGATGGTTATCTTGTTATGACTTTTTAAATTTTTTTATTTATTTTAATTGGAAGTTAATTACTTTACAATATTATATTGGTTTTGCCATACATCAACATGAATCCGCCACAGGTGTACATGTGTGCCCCATCCTGAACCCCCCTCCCTCCTCCCTCCCTGTACCATCCCTCTGGGTCATCCCAGTGCACCAGCCCCAAGCATCCAGTATCATGCATCAAATCTGGACTGGCAATTCCTTTCATATATGATATTATACATGTTTCAATGCCATTCTCCCAAATCATCCCACCCCTTCCCTCTCCCACAGAGTCCAAAAGACTGTTCTATACATCTGTGTCTCTTTTGCTGTCTCAGTACAGGGTTATCATTACCATCTTTCTAAATTCCATACATATGCATTAGTATACTGTATTGGTGTTTTTCTTTCTGGCTTACTTCATTCTGTATAATAGGCTCCAGTTTCATCTACCTCATTAAAACTGATTCAAATGTATTCTTTTAATGGCTGAGTAATATTCCATTGTGTATATGTACCACAGCTTTCTTATCCATTCATCTGCTGATGGACATCTAGGTTGCTTCCATGTCCTGGCTATTATAAACAGTGCTGCGATGAACATTGGGGTACACGTGTCTCTTTCAATTCTGGTTTCCTCTGTGTGTATGCCTGTAGTGGGATTGCTATGACTTTTTGAGCCTTTCTGAATTTCTATCACTTTCCCTTTCAGCCTTTGAGGACCTTCCTAACCCCAGACTGCCTTTAGTTCTTTAAAAGCAGGTCTTTTGCTGACTCTGAGTGTTTTAATTGGTAAATAAAAAACATTAAGTGAAGGAATTTCCCTGGAAATCCAGTGGTTAAGACTTCCCCTTCCAATGCAGAAGGTGTGGGTTTAATCCCTGGTTGGTGGGCTACAATCCCACATGCCTCGAAACCAAAAAAAAAAAAAAAAAAGAAAACCACACATAAAACAGAAGCAATATTGTAACAAATTCAATAAGACCTTAAAAATAGTCTCTCTCTCTCTCTAAATATATATATATATATATATTTATATTTTAAAAAAAGTTACGTGAGATGGCTAAAGGAAGTTCCCACATCAGTGATCATTTCTATGATCTCATGCCCAGCTTATTTACAGCTCTAGGCTAGTCTCTAAGGCAACAATTGTGTCATCAGCAACTAGTGATTGTTTGTTTCTTCTTTTTTGATATTTACACCATTTATTTCATTGTATGATTACGTTGGATAATTCATCAGTACATCTGCAATTCTGCACCCAAAAGGTATGTGGATTTTTCCCCCATGTTACTATTACCACCAACTTGGTCTTGTTGTTGTTCAGTCACTAGGTCGTGTCCGACTCTTTGTGACCCCATGGACTGCAGCACACCAGGCTTCCCTGTCCTTCACCATCTCCCAGAGTTTGCTCAAACTCATGTCCATTGAGTTGTGATGCCATCCAACCATCTCATCCTGTCGCCCCCTTCTCCTCTTCCCCTCTATCTTTCCCAGCATTGAGGCTACTGTATCAGCTCCCCGAGGCTTTCACAACAAAGGTCTACGGATGAGGTGTCCTAAACAGCAGACATTTATTTGCTTACTGTTGTGGAAGCTGGAAGTCTTGAGATTAGAGTCAGCGGGTTTGGTTCCCTGTGGAGACGATGAGGGAAGAATGCATTCCAGGCCTCTGTCCTTGACTTGGACACTGCTGTGTTTTCATTGTATCTACGCCTTCCCTGGTATGTGTATGTATCCAAATTGCCCTTTCAACGAAAGACACCAGTCCCACTGGATAAGGTTAACCTTAATAACCTGCATTCTAACTCTGAATGTTACTGTGTCTCAAGGTTCTGTGTGTGCATTTTCAGCGATGTCTGACTCTTTTTGACCCATGGACTGCAGCCCGCCAGGCTCCTCTGTCCATGGGATTTCCCAGGCAAGAATACTGGAGTGGATTGCCATTTCCTTCTCCAGGGGATCTTCTGGACCAGGGATCAAACCCAGGTCTCCTGCATTGGCAGGTGGAGTCTTTATCACTGAGCCACCTGGGAAGCCCAAGGTACCCTTATACATTGCTAGTGGCAAAGTAAGTTGTTGATCTTTTTTGGAAAGCAACCTGATAACACCTATTAAAATAATGTATAGCCCTTGACCTAGAAATTCACTTCTGGCAAAATTTTCTTTAGACACAAAGGTCACAGTACAAAGAATCCATACTCATAGCTATTTATTATGCCATTGTTAGTTGTGCAAAAATGAGAAAGAAATATAGTGCCCATGAAGTGAATGAATGAGATACATACCAGCAATAACTCCTTCCAAACAAAAAACTGTATGTATATTTGTGTACAGAAATTGAATTATATTTACGAATAGAAATAATATACATGATTAAGTGAATAAATAAGCTAAAGTATTATTATAGTAAATTCAGTATATATAGGGTTAAGTATCTGTATATGTTTGTATTTAGAATAAAGCGTGTTTGAGCGTGTAAAAGGAAGAAAGCAAATATACACATGATAGAATATACATATATTTATGTATGTAGAGGACAAATGTATGGATGTTTATGTATATAAGTGAAAGCATTAATCGCTCAGTCGTGTCTGACTCTGTGACCCCATGGACATAGCCCGCCAGGCTCCTCTGTCCATGGGACTTCCCAGGCAAGAATACTAGAGTGGGTAGCCATTTCTTTCTCCAGGGGATCTTCCTGATCCCAGGGATGGAACCCAGATCTCCTGCATTGTGGAGATTATTTACCACTGAGCAGATTATTTACCACTGAGCCACCAGGAAAGCCCAATGATGCTGGGAAAGATTGAGTGCAAGCGGAGAGGGGGTGACAGAGGATAAGATGGTTGGATGGCATAATCGACTCAATGGACATGTTTGAGCCCACTCCAGGAGATAGTGAAGGACAGGGAAGCCTAGCATGCTGCAGTCCAAGGGGTTGCAAAGAGTCAGACAGGACTTAGAAACTAAATAACAACAAACACATCTAAGATTATGAAGATGTCAATTTAAACAGGAGTCATGGTAAATGGGTCTTCCCATGTGACTGAGACAATAAAGAATCTGCCTGCCAATTCAGGAGATGTGGGTTCGATTCCTCAGTCAGGAAGATCTCCTGGAGAAGGAAATGGCAGCCCACTGTAGTATTCTTGCCTGGAAAATCCCATGGACAAAGGAGTCTGGTGGGTTACAGTTCATGGGGTTGCAATGAGTTGGACATGACTTAGTGACTAAAGAACAACAACAATGGGAAATGATCAGATTATGGGTATAAATAGGTGTATATGTACACAAGTGTGTGCATGGACTTGAGATTGGAATGGCATATAATGTTGGGGAGGAGCTCAGATTAGGGTTTAATTTTGGTCATGGCTCTAGATGGAATGAAGTTGAAGATGGACATCTGTGTGAGGTTGTGGACCTGAATAGGAATGCAATTAAGCGTATAAAATTGGACTCAAATCTAGGTCTGCATGCAATTACAATCATTTTATACACAATTATAGGATGTTATATTCCTATAGGTGCCTAGGATTATGAAAATAGATTTTCTGACTGTATGGGATTATTCATCGGATTTTTAAAAATCTCTACCAGTATAGGATTTTTATTCCACATATGTTTAAAATCATGCTTAAGTATGTAAGTATGTAAATCTAATGTGCATATGAATATATATATGCAAATACATTTATTAATGTATCTATGTTTTGCCTTATACAATTATGAAATGCATCTCTATATTTTTAATATTTACTAGCTTGTAAATGTATCTGTGCAGAAATCCTTGTATGGATTTGTGTAAATAAATATACATCTATGGACTTCCCAGGTGGCTCAGTGGTAGAGAATCTGTCTGCCAATGCAGGAGACATGGATTCAATTCCTGGATCATGAAGATACCCTGGAGAAGGAAATGGCTGTCCACTCTAGTATTCTTGCCTGGGAAATCCCGAGGACAGAGGACACTGGCAGGCTATACTCCATGGAGTCTCAGGAGTTGGACACAACTTAGTGACTAAACGACCATCACCACCATATGTGTCTATCTATATAGGGATATGTAGACATTTACACAGAAGTCTGCTCCTGTAACGGATTATGTGGATATATCTGTATCTTCAGAAGGGATTATGCAAAGGATTATTTGCAAAATGAATTATGCAAAGGGGCATTTTCTTAAAATTATGGAAATATACCCATGATTCTAGAGGATGATCCAAACTTTTTTTCCTCTGATTCCATATCAGATTATACAATGATATCTACTCCAATTTATGTGGCTTGACATATAGAATGCTAATACATGAATAATCTCTATATAGTGTTCTATAAACATATGGGTATCTGCTTAGTATTACAGAATGTTGCCATACCAGTAAATTTATCTCTTTAACCCACATAAATATATCTTCAAAGATCACATATATCAATTAGTATCTATAACTTTATATGTTTAGAATTAACAACCTAGCTTAGTATGGTATCAATGTTATTTAAAGCACTAACTTCTGTTTCTATATGGAAACTTGTAAATGTGTGTCACTATCAGTATAGAATTATGTAAACAGAGCTCCCCGTATATCTGTATGGGATTTTGTATAAAGATACATATTTGGCACTATGTAAGATATATATATAGTCCCTTGGACTGCAAGGAGATCCAACCAATCCATCCGAAAGGAGATCAGTCCTGGGTGTTCATTGGAAGGAATGATGCTGAAGCTGAAACTCCAATACTTTGGCCACTTCATGTGAAGAGTTGACTCATTGGAAAAGACCCTGATGCTGGGAGGGATTGGGGGCAGGAAGAGAAGGGGATGACAGAAGATGAGATGGCTGGATGGCATCACTGACTTGATGGACATGAGTTTGGGTAAACTCCGGAAGTTGGTGATGGACAGGGAGGCCTGGCATGCTGTGATTCATGGGGTCACAAAGAGTCAGACATGACTGAATGACTGAACTGAAGATATATATATATATATATATATATATATATATATATATATATATATATAATGGTGTTGAACAGCAAAGAGATCAAATGAGTCAATTGTAAGGGAAATGAACCCTGAATATTCATTGCAAAGACTGATGCTGAAGCTGAAACTCCAGTATTTTGGTCATCTGATGTGAACAAATGACTCATTGGAAAAGTCCCTGATGCTGGGAAAGATTGAGGGCAAAAGGAGAAGAGGGCGTCAGAGGATGAGATGGCAGGATGGCATCACTGACTCAATGGCCATGAACTTGGGCAGACTTTGGGAAATGGTGAGGACAAGGGAGGCCTGGTGTGCTGCAGTCCATGGGGTGGCAAAGAGTCAGACACAACTGGGCAACTGAGCAACAACAAAGATATATGTATATTTGTGTGTGTGGCTGATCTGGAACTTGTTTAATATTATTCAAGTGTATCTGTGCATCTTGTCAAGCAGGATGATGTAAATTTATTTGTACTAGGTCTGTAATTCTAAATACACTTGAGTATGTATGTGCATAGTATCTGTCATCACTGCTGCTGCTGCTGCTAAGTCGCTTCAGTCGTGTCCAACTCTGTGCGACCCCATAGACGGCAGCCCACCAGGCTTCCCTGTCCCTGGGATTCTCCAGGCAAGAACACTGGAGTGGGTTGCCATTTCCTTCTCCAATGCATGAAAGTAAAAATTGAAAGTGAAGTCGCTCAGTCATGTCCGACTCTTCGCGACCCCATGGACTGCAGCCTACCCAGCTCCTCCGTCCATGGGATTTTCCAGGCAAGAGTACTGGAGTGGGGTGCCATTGCCTTCTCCATCTGTCATCACTAAGAATGTGCAAATATATCAGTGTCTGTGTGCGATTATACAAGTGTCACATGCCAATTTCTCTATTTCTAACTCTTTGAGGATAAGATATAGATCTATGCGCTAAATGTTATTGAAAAAAAAATCCATAATTTAACCTATCTTCAGTTCAGTTCAGTTCAGTTCAGTCGCTCAGTCATAACCTATGTGGTAATGTGTAAATGTATCTTCCTAGGAATATGCATAAGTGTTTTAATCTAAATCCATATGTGTTTGTGAGCATTTAGTCACTTCCGTTGAATCTGACTGCCACCCCATGGACTATAGGCAGCCAAGTTCCTCTGTCCATGGGATTTTTCTAGCAAGAATACTGGAGTGGGGTGCCATTACCTCCTCCAAGAGATCTTCCAGACCTAGGGATCAAACCTGCATCTCCTGTGTCTCCTGCATTGCCTGCAGACTTTTTACTGCTGAGCCATCAGGGAAGCTCAGGCAGGCACTCTATATCTCTATCAATCAGTCAGTCAGTTCAGTCACTCAGTCGTGTCCGACTCTTTGCGACCCCATGAATTGCAGCACCCCAGGCCTCCCTGTCCATCACCAACTCCCAGAGTTCACTCAGACTCACGTCCATAGAGTCAGTGATGCCATCCAGCCATCTCATCCTCTGTCGTCCCCTTCCCCTCCTGCCCCCAATCCCTCCCAGCATCAGAGTCTTTTCCAATGAGTCAACTCTTCCCATGAGGTGGCCAAAGTACTGGAGTTTCAGCTTTAGCATCACTCCTTCCAAATCTCTATAAGGCTAGGTAAATGTGTTTTTTGAAGTCTTTTTACATTAATTTTAGATAGTTCCTCAAGATGAGTCCATACATCAACATACTCCAGTGTGAATATGTGTGGGATGCACCTGAATGACATTTTTGTTTCATTTCATTGCTTCTATTAAAAAAATTCTATAAAAATGGTTCTTTCTTTTTTTATGTCACTCCCTTGTAGAAATTAGGTAAGAGATTTGGCTGCTTGCATCTTTGTATTGTCTTTTAACTTGTTCTCCTCTATTCCTATAAACTGATAGTTAACATAGAAGATTCTAGGCACAGGCTCAGTGTTGTTAAGAATACTTCCAGGTGATGTGGTGAATCTCCTATCACATCCTGTTGTCTTGCTTTAAGTCAAGGCAGTATTGATCAGTGGAGTTAGGATGGTCCTTCCATTATACACTTCCTATCAATCTTCCACCTAATGGCTGTAGTATCTGTTGATGATCACTGCTGAGTTCCATTACTTTATTAAGAGTTACACAATTATAATTTTCTAATTGTCATTCCTTCTGCATTTGTTCCACATATAGATTTTCCCATGTGAAACCACTTAAACCCTGGAATAACCCCAACTCCCTCATTAGATCTTTTTTTAATGCTGCTGAATTCAATTTGCTGTTATTTTTTTTAGAATTTTTGCATCTATATTTATGTATGAATATGGCCTATAATACAATTGCCCTTCAGTATCTGTGGGGATACTGGTTCCAGGACCCCCATTGATACTAAAATCTGCAGATGTTCAAGCTGCGTACATAAAATAATACAGTACAGTCTAGCCCCCTCTGTGCAGAGATGTAGGGCTTCCCAGGTGGCACAGGGGCTAAGAACCTGCCTGCCAATTCAGGAGACACGGATTCAATCCCTGGGTCGGGAAGATCCCCTGGAGAAGGAAATGGCAAGTCATTCCAGTGGATTTCTTGCCTGGGAAATCCCATGAACAGAGGAGCCTGGTGGGCTACAGTCCACAGGGTGGCAAAGAGTCAGACATGACTGAGCGACTAAAACCAACAATCCAGAGATGCAGAACCTGCAAGCAGGAAGGCAGACCATATTTCTTTCCAATATTAGTCTTTTAGAAAATATTACAGTTCAATATTACACCAGCCTCATAGAATGAATTGGGAATATTTCCTCTTTGTCAGTTCTCTAGAATAGTTTGTATAAAGTCTAATGAACTTTCCTTGAAAAGTTCATATTTGCTTGGAAAACATTTTCTGTGGTGAGATAACTACCATTTCTGCCTGTGTAGTATATTAGGAATTACCAGTCTTTCTATTTTTTCCTGGTTTCAGTTTTTGTAAGCTATTTTTTAAAGAATTTTTTTTACACATTTTATCCAAATTTCAAATCTGTTGACATAAACTTCATTTTGTTTTGTCTTTTGAATTACCTTTTTTATTTCTAATATTGTTTCTTGGTATCTTCCCTCTGTTTTCTTGGTCATTATTGCCAGAGATTATGTGAATTTTATTAGGTTTCTCAGTGAAGCAATTTTTGGCTTTGATGATCCTTTTTACTTAATTGACTATCCATTTATTCAGTTGTTTTGCTCTAATTTCATAAGCTCATATTTTGTTACTTTTTATTCTCCCTTCTTTTCAAAACATGGTATTTTAGCTTGTAAATTTGCCTCAAACATAGCAATTACTCTATTCCTCCTGCTTGATACACAGTATTTTAATTGTCATTCAGTTCTAGGCTTTTTTTTTTTAATCCATTTTTATTTCTTCCATGACTCAAAAATGCTTCAAAAGTGTGTTTTAAATTTCTAAACATATGAGAATTTCTTTCTTTCTTTAGTATTGATTTCTAAAATGTATTGTATTAAATGGCATTACCTGGCTCTTAAAAGCACATTGGTGCCTGTGGACACCTGTTGGGAAAAGGACTTCTAAAACAAGAAGGGTGTCTGGAAGGCTGTGGTTCAAGGCCGTTGTTGCTGGTTCTCAGCAGGGTCTCTGGACCAAGACAGCACCCAGCATTTTTTGTTTTTTAATTGAAGATGTTCATGCTCAAGGTGAAACTGAATCCTGTCTAGACAAGAGACATACTTATGTGTACAAAGCAAAGAACACAGTAACTCCCAGTGGAAAACTGAACAAACTCAGAGCAATCTGGGAAAAAGTATTATTAACTCACAATCATGGAAAGTGTCATGGCTCATGCCCAATTCCAAAGCAGTTTTCTTGCTAAGGCCGTTGGACACAGAATCTTTGTGCTGCTGTACCTCTCAAAGACTTAAACTTACTGAAAAGTAAATAAACAAAAGTGTGGATTTGAAAAAAAAAAGGGGGGATTATTTGTATGATACCAGTCCTTTGTGTTTTGCTGAAACATGCTTTATACCTAATGTGTGATCAATTTTTGTAAACATTCTCATTGCTTGACAAAACATTTATTTTATATTTTAAAATAATTTTATTTCTCTTTTGATTCTGTAAGCAATCGAAAAATGTGTTTTTTAAAAGATTTTTAAAAATATGATCCGTTTTTAAATTCTTTATTGAATTTATTGCAATATTGTTTGATGTTTTGGTTTTTTGGCCATGAGGTATATGGGTTCTTAGCTCCCTAGCCAGGGATCAAACCTTCAAACCCCTGCATTGGAAAGTGAAGCCTTAACCACTGGACCGCAAGGGAAGTCCCAAAGGAAGTATGCTTAAATAGCTCACTAATATGGAGAGTTTGTCAAATTCTTCCAGCCGTTTTATGAATCTTTGCTTTCTATTTCTGAAGCTACATTATAAGGTACATACTGTTAAGGACTGCTGTGTCCTCTAGTGAATTAAAAATTTTATCACCATGTATGTAAACTCTCTCCCCCAGTAATGCTTTTTGTTTTAAAGTCTATTTTGTCTGAATAATGTCTGCATTAACATGCAATTACTGCAAGTTTCCTTTGGTTTATTGTCTGATCTACAATTTTTGGTCCTTTGACTTTCAGATTTTCTGTATCTTTTAGGTGTGCTGACCGCAAACAGGTTTTAGTTGGATTTTATTTAATTTGATATGATATGACAGTGTTTGTCTTTTAAATGGTGATATTGTTTCATCATATTTTTCACATAATGATATTTTGCATTATTGTTATACTGGTACATTTTCTACCATGTTGTTCCTTTTATTTCTCTTATTTTTATTTTACGATTTTTTCTTTTTTTCCTGATCTTTAAAAAATTTGATTGAAACTTTATTTTTTATTCTTCTCACTAGACGGTACATATATCACTTCTATTTTTAATGGTTATCCTTAAGAATATACTGTGAACAATGAAGTATAAAATTTATACATAAACTCGTAATTTGAGAATATTTAAACACTTCAATTGTTATCATTCCAGTATCAGTCAACCTAGGCTAAGTTATTTTGTGATTAAAAAAAAATCAACCTCAAAATATTTATTTTATAGTCTTCAGGGTTTATTTCTTTCTCAAATTACATGTCTGTCATGATTTGGCTAAAGGCCATCCCATGCTTCTTTGTTACAAATATGTATTTATTTATTTATTTAGCTGCACCAGGTCTTAGTTGCAGCATGCAGGATCTAGTTCCCTGACTGGGGATGGAACCCAGGCCTCCTGCATTGGGAGCATGGAGTCTTAGCCACTGGACCATCAGGGAAATCTCCCATATTATCTTTACATAGTTCGCTCAGACTGACAGAGCAACTTCCACCTGGGAAATTTTGGTCTCCTGCAAGAAGGAAAAGAGAGATTGTCAAAAGTGGATATGACTGTTAAAATTTTCATTCAGAAATAGCACACATCCTTTTTGCTCATACTTACCTTACCAAAGGAAAGCAAATGGCTAACCCAGCATCAATAGGCTAGATATCTAATTTTATTAAAGGGCTCGGTGAATATTTTTAAGATGATATAATCCAACAGACTTATCAGCCCTCTTCTTATGCAGAATCTCCTCATCACTCCTTTCCCAAGAGAAACAACTCCCAACTGCCTGGAAATCGCTATATTAGGCTCAAAGTTCAGAATTGCATGTTATTTTTTTCCTCTCATGCTTTCTATTGGCCAAGAGTCCTGTGAAGCAAAAGGACACATTATACATCCCAAACTCAGCAAACAATAGTGAGACCAGAACTGAATAACCACCATGAACATCCACATTCAGAAAGACGGAGGCTCATAGCAATTAGTTTTCCATGGCCATTCTAAAGTCAAATTGTACAACTGTTGCAAGGGTTCCATACAAGGGGGACAGGGACATTCCTTGTTCGGGTCCAGATTCATCACTTTCTAAGCCTTTTAGCTCCATGCTCCAGGAAGTCCATGCTCCAATATTCTCCTTAACCACATCTGAAAAGAGCATTGAGGAATAAACCCTCTTGAGAGGCTGAGCATCTTTCTCTGCCTATTTCTTGCTCCTGGAGGGTTGGGGACAAGATGGTTCTGAGCTTTGATCCATCAGATTCTCAGGCAAGGCTGGCATTTCTGTGACAGTAGGACTCATCAAAAAGTTAGTTGGCTTTTATCTATTTGATTTCACTCAGCTCCATATGCCAGTAGTGACAGCCCAAATTATTTCTATACATGAACATCTTAAGGGTATTGAACTTCTGTGGAAGAACCACACCCTTATTCTCACTTCCTTAAGTCACATCCAATTTAATGATTTATCAAGTGCTATTTTATTCAGAGATTTTTAATGAAAGGTAGCAGGTCTAAGATTTTGTGAACTTGTTCCAAGGTTTAGGTTTTTTTTTTTCCCCCACAAATTTCAAATTTATACAAAGGTAGTAAGAATAGTATAAGAAATCCCCATATATCCTTTTCTTAGATTCATGAATTATTAATATTTTGTCACATTCACATTCTCTCTCTCTTTAGATATTTCTTACTTGCTAACTTTAGACAGGAGAAGGAAATGGCACCCCACTCCAGTACTCTTGCCTGGAAAATCCCATGGACGGAGGAGCCAGGTAGGCTGCAGTCCATGGGGTCGCTAAGAGTTGGACATGACTGAGCGACTTCACTTTCACTTTTCAGTTTCATGCATTGGAGAAGGAAACGGCAACCCACTCCAGTGTTCTTGCCTGGAGAATCCCAGGGATGGGGGAGCCTGGTGGGCTGCCGTCTATGGGGTCACACAGAGTCGGACATGACTGAAGCGACTTAGCAGCAGCAGCTTTAGACACACACATACATCATTATTGCTGAACCATCTGAGAGGAAGTTGCTTTGATGATATTGTACTCAAGTATTTCAGTGTGTAATGAAGATATATTTTTATATAGCCACAGTATAATAGTCAAATTCAGATAATTTAACATTGATGTACTATTTTTATATATCCTCCATGTTCAAGTTTATCCAATTATTCCAATGATGTTATTTGTCTAATCCAGTACCACAGACTGCATTTAATTGTCATGTGTCTTTTGTGTCCTCTCTTTGCCTTTAATGCCATTATTATTTTTGAAGAGCATGAGTCAGTTGTTTAGTTGAATATGTATCAGTTTGGGTTTGTCTGTTTAGTCACAGTGCGTTCAGTTTGTGCGTTTTTCTAGAAATGTTGCACATAGGATACTAGGTTCTTCTTAATGCCTTGCCTCAGGGTGCTGAGTGCGTGCCTTGCTTTTGGACAAGACTACATGTTAATGGTCTTCATTGTTCAAAGAACTGAAGATGAAAAAGAGCTGTTTGTATCTTTCAGTTTGCAATCTTGGAATTTTTAGACTCTAGTCCCTTTAAGGCATCAGTCGTTTTATGAGTTCATCTCTTTACTCTAGCATTTTGTCACCTCGAGTCAATAACACCAAGGCTTGCTACTAGCATACTGCTTCCAACATCCTTGCCTAAAGCCCTCAGTTCATTTGATATATTAGCTGCTTTCCAAGTTATCAGGGAAGTAGCTTGACCACTTGCTTCACTACTGCATAATGTAGGTTACCATCTCTTCAGGTTCAACATAGAACTCACCACCGTCTGGCCCTGAAGCCTATGCCGTATAGCCTATGTTCTCTTGTACTGATAGTTCCTACTACCACTTTCTCTATCAGTCATCTTAGACGAAGATATGTGGTCATGTGAAAATGGATGACTGTTTCTGTTCTTTACAGGTTTGCAAATTAGCACCAAGACTATAGAAATAATAGGAGGCTGCTAAAATAGACTCTATAAGTTTATCATTCTAATAAGCGATTTTACTGCTAGGAATCTATCTTGTAAGAAATATCTGAACATATGTACAAAGATACATGGACAAAGATATTTATTTCAGCCTTGGTTGTAACAGTGAAAAACTGAAAAGCACTTAAAGAGCTAGTCATAAAGAAATGTTCAGTAAATTATGATGCAGTCATACTATGAGATACTTTTGCAGCCATTAAAGAGAATGAGCTATGTCTGTAAGTTATGCTATACTATCATCTCTAAAACTAGTGCTCAATGGAAGTATATAAATCAATGGAAACCTATAAAACCTGTAATATAATTCCCGTTAAATAAAAACAAGTACAAACTGCAACATTCTGTGTACATACTCATATAGAATATAAATGTTTGGGGGGGAAAAAGCTGGAAAGAGCTACATCAAACTGTTAAAACAAGTGTTTCATTCTGAAGAGAAACATAGGAAGTTGTGGGATGAAGGGTAATGGAGAGGGATTTTAGCATTTTATTCTGGATTTGGCCTCTATTGTTTAAACTGTCAACTACAAACTGGCACTTACCAAGAGCATTGCCAACAACCGAACAACAAAGACATTTGCCATCTGCCTCTATGGAGATTGAGCCCCGGGCTGCTATAGCTGTTGACCTTCAACAACCCTTGAGGGAGTTCAGGGAAGACTGAGGCATTCTGTGCTCCAGGGAATCTGGTGGAACAGGTCTTTAGATAGTCAGATGTTTTTAGGAAGGATTTTATGATCTCAATCCTTGCATCTCCTCATATCTAGAGAAGCACTAAATCCCTTCATGGTGACATCAGATCCTCATGAATAACAAAAAAGCTTTTGTAAAATGAGTGCTTCATGGTATTAACTCCCCCTTCACCAAAACCATATGTATTGACCTCCCCCACGGCCGCTTTGGAGCAGTCTCTCAGAGCCATCTGAGATGCTGCCTCCCAGGCTGCAGTCCTCATTTTGCCCCAAATAAAACTTAACTCACCACTCTCAAGTTGCACATCTTTTTTAGTCGACAAAACTTATGTAAAAATACGTGATTGTGTTACTTATGTAAATTAATTGTTGGATAAATAATATAATGTGTAACTCAATGGCAAGATGAACATCTAAAGGCAATGAGAAGCCCGGGGTAGGAAAGAAAGAAATGTAATGAAGACATGATCACTGTTATCAAATACTGAGGTGTCTCTCAAGGTGAAAAAGTCCTACATTTATTTTGTGTGCCCCCAGAGAGCAAGGAGACCTGGGTTTCATCTCTGGGTCAGGAAGATCCCCTGGAAGAGGGAATGGCTACCCACTCCAGTATTCTTGTCTGGAGAATTCCATGGACAGAGGAGCCTGGCAGACTACAGTGCATGGGGTCACAAAGATTTGGACAGGACTGAGTGACTAACACTTTCCCTTTCACATGAGAGCAGGAGGATGGCAAGATAAAATCAATTCATCTCTTTGAACTATCTAGGGATGGGATGGACTACTTGTGAGGTATAATGAAACTCCTGGCCTCGGGTATTTCAAGGAGGAAATTCAAACCCTAATAAAAGTTCGGGTTAAAAGACATGAAATATAGATGGCTTTACATCTCAAAGTTTCTAATTTCCATTTTTGATTGATGTTTCTGGAAACCACCACCCGCATTCTGAAGTAGATTGTTCTTATAATCGAACTTTGGTTCCTAGAGAAGTTCACAGGAACACTTGGGTCCTGACTATTGATTCACCACTTTGAAATATACTTGAGCTAACAAATTCCTCATGGGCTCCTTTAACAGGAAAAACGTCAGCCACACCTAACTACCACCACCCCAACCCCTAGGCTTCTGCAAGAGCAGTGTCAACTCTCAGACCCTCCCATTGAGTTTCAGCCCTTAGGAAAATTTCAATCCTTGGTCCCGCCATTGGTCCTTCTGCAGAGTAAGGGCTCTAGGGGTAAAGGTGGCAGATTACCCTCTACCTTACATCCTCTGGCGTGTGGTCAAGGACTAGCTAAAATCTGCTCCTAATCCACTGAACCTCAAACCCACGATTATTTCTCTGCATCTCAGTCAATTTCACATGCATGATGCTGCTCACATCCTTTGGTTGAACTGTCTGTACTCATCCCCCAAGGGCTCTCTCTCTCCTCCTCCCTCTCTTTCTCCTCCTCCCTCTCTCTCTCCTCCTCCCTCTCTCTCTCCCCCTCTCTCTCCTCCACACCCATCCTATTCTTCTTTCCTCTCTTCTTCCTGTTTCTTTCCACTCTGGTCTCTTACTCAGTCATTATGGTGATGTCGTCTTCCTTCTCATTATCTACCCACAATGATATTTCCTAATGGAGTATACTTGACCAAGAAAAGAGCACTGTCAGAATTTTAAGCCAGAGAAGACCTTAAAATATCCAGGATTACTTTCTCCTTTGTGCCTTGCACAACCGACCCAGAGAATTTCTCATCAAGTGCTGAATATTCAAATCTCAGGTTTGCCTCTCCTCTGGGAAGTCAGACGCTTAGGAAATGAGTGCCAAGGATAGACCACAATGTGGAAGTCCTCACTGGACTATGGCCCATGGGTCAAAGCATTCATTTCCGTCACATTCGCTGAGACTTTGGTAGTGAATGTATAAGCATCCATACTGAGGATCCACTCACCTGGATGTCTTAGCAGGTGAGTGAGCTCCTGTACTGTCTGATGTGCATCTTTTCTGTGCAGTGTTGTGTAGACATAGACACAGATAGAGATACTCGCTGTAGATCTGTTTTTCCCATAAGAGAGCCTGAGCTTGAGGGAACCAGCTCTACTCTATGTGTTTAAGGATCTGCCCATGCTTTAAAAGTGAAGTCAGAACATGGCCAGAATTTATCATCCCATCCTTGCCATCAACATCCTTTCAGTCTAATGTTCAATTCAGAGACACAGCTTCTCAGCACTACATGTTATTTTTATGAAGACAGAACTAACTACTTCTGCATAAACCATAATTCTTCTCCAGTGATGAGGGTGAAGTCTTATTCAAAAGAGTCAATCGTATTTCATGATGGATTTAACCACTTGTCTCACATTACCCCGGTTAGAGAGACAAGTTTATACTTCCATAAATATCCAGCATCTTGCTTGTCACCAAAGATCAAATTTCTTTCATTCTTCTGCAAAGAATATTAACAATATTGAAAGCTACTACACATTTGATAATAGCACCTTACCCTAGAATCATCCTCCTGATGAATTGTCTTCACTGTTGCTTCTGAAACTGAGACCTAATTTCTCCCACTGAGCATCCAGAAAACAGATTTGTGGTTTTTAATATATATTCTTCTTTACTTTAATAAAAGACACAAATATCTCAAATGTATGCAATAAAGTAATGACAACTTTGAAGAACAAATAATTTTAAGATCTTAAAAATAAAGTTATCATAAAAAGAAATGACACATGAACATGTTTTCGGATCACTATGAAGTCCTAGAACAGCATTGTGCCTTTTAAATTGTCTGCATTCTTATTTCAGTTTAGCAGAAGTTTTGCTTTATAGGAATTGTATTTTTTTTAATGCAAAGCAGTTTGTGATTTTTTTAAATCAATATTTCATTTATGATTCATGTTTTGCTAAAGTGGATAATGTAATGTCTTAATGGATAGAAATGGATCACTGCAAGGAGGTCAGAAAGCAATGACTGCCATTAATAATACATGTCCTACAAGGTAATTGACAGACAATGAGTAGGCGAGTCACTTGGTTCCTGCACAGGCTTGCTATATGGGATGTATACAGAAATAGCTGCTGATTTTAAGATCAGCACATGTCAGAGAGGCACATACATTTGTGTGCATCTTATCGAGTCTTTGCCCTCAGCAAATACTTTCTCTACTCATTCAAAAACCGAACACAGTTAATTATAGAAGAACTGCATATGATTAGAGAAATCATGAAAAATAAAATGTGCTAGCAGCCCTAATTGCATGAGGCACTGGGCATGATGTACCTTTGCTAGATGATTACATTTTCTGAGTTTCCTACACACAACTCAAGTGTTTATCATTTACCTTTCTGACAATGCTCCAGAGTCCAACTTTGAGAAATATGTGCACATGCAAAATAGTATACATGTATGTATATTCACAAATAACACACTTTATGTGAACCCTTTTATTTATTTATTTTTTTGCAGTGTATGTGATCTTAGTTCCCTGACCAGGGGTCGAACCTGGGCCCATTGTGGTGGAAATGTGGAGTCCTTACTACTGGACTGCTAGGGAAGTGCCTGGACACACATATTTAATATGCACCCTATATACACTCATACTTTCAAAATTATATATATCCACACAGTAAATATGTCTTATTAAATATAATTCTATCATTGGAATTATGGCTTCCCAGGTGGCTCAGTGGTTAAAAATCTGCCTGCCAATGCAGTAGACACAGAAAACATGAGTTTGACCCTGGATCAGGAAGATCTCCTGGAACAGGAAATGGCAACCTGCTCCAGTACTCTTGCCTGGAAAATTCTATGGACAGAAGAGGCTGGCAGACTACAGTCTATGGGGTTGCAAAGAGTCGGGCATGACTAAGCACACACACAACAGAATTATATATGTAATCGCATCACACACAAAATTTTGAATACAAGCCTTAATTGAAGTTTATGGAGAGTGTGGCCTCTTCACTGTGAGTAAAACTGCCCTGGTCTCCCTGGAATGGCATGACTCCTTTTTAAAAAAGTCAATATAAATGATTCTTTTTTAAAAATTGAAGTATAATTGATTTAAAATGTGTTAGTTTCAGATGTACAGCACAGTGACTCAGTTATGTATCTTTTTCAGATTCATTTCCCTTATAGCTTATTACAAAATACTGAGTATAGTTCCCTGTGTATATCAAAACAAAACAAAACAAACAACCCAATCAAAAACTAGGTAGAAGATATAAACAGACATTTCTCCAAAGAAAGCATAAAGATGGCCAATGAGCACATTTAAAAAAACGCTCAACATCACTAATTATTAGAGAATAAAAATTACAATGCAGTATCCCCTCACACCAGTCAGAATGGCCATCATCAAAAAAAATGTACAAATAATAAATGCTGGAGAGAGTGTGGAGGAAAAGGAACCCTCCTACACTGTTGATGGGAATGTAAGTTGGTACAGCCAATAAAAGAACTTGAAGAGCCAAACCAATGTTCTATATTCGAGTGTTGGTTCTTCCTGGTATTTTAATTCAGTAATGTTCTCATACTCTGCTGCTATGAAAGTGTTAGTTGCTTAGTCTTGTCCAACTCTTTGTGACCCTATGGACTATAGCCCACCAGGCTCCTCTGTTCATGGAATTCTCCAGGCAAGAATACTGGAGTGGGTTGCATGCCCTCCTCCAGGGGATATTCCCAACCCAGGGATCAAACACAGATATCCTGCATTGTGGGCAGATTCTTTACCATTTGAGCCACCAGGGAAGCCTGATCACAATTAAACATGCTTCTGGGATGAGCTTTGGATAGAGAGCTATCAGAGAAGGTGGTGTAAACAGGAAGGAAATCCTAAAGGGAGTGAATATATAAGTATAGCTTATTCACTTTGCTGTACAGCAGAAACTAACACCACATTGTAAGCAATCATATTCCAATAAAAATTTAATAATGAAAAGAATTTGGCTCAGGGTTAATTCAACACTCTCTGGTTCACAGCAGAGGTCTGTAACATTTTTCTGTAAAGGGCCAGAGAGTTAATATTTTAGGCTTTGTGGGCCATTTAAGCTTGATCACATGTTGCTGTTCCTTGTCTTTGTTTTTAAACACCTTGAAAATGGCACAAGCCACCCTTAGCTTCAAGACTGAACAAAAACAGCTGTAGTTTGCCTACCTGTGGTTTGGACAGTAAACTCTGAAAGACTGCCCGGGTCCAAAACCTGTCACTTCCTAAGTCAGATACATGTATGTGTAAAACGGAATCACTTTGTTGTACACCTGAAACTAACACAACATTGTTAATCAACTATACTCCAATAAAAATAAAAAGCTGAAAATAATTTTTAAATAAAATTTTAAAAATAATGGAAAATATAATGAAAAAGGAGATATATATATATATGAATCACTTTACTGTACAGCAGAAATTAATCCAACGTTGTAAATCAACTACACTTCAATAAAATAAATTTAAAAACTAACCTGACACTTTAAAACTAAATTTAAAAACTAACAAGCTGTGTTACCTTTGGTGAGTTACTTAACTATTCTGTGCCTTAGGAAAATGAGCAGTCGTAATAGCACTTCCCTCACAGGATATGGTGAGGATTTAACAATTTAACACATAGGAAATACTTAGGAGAGCAATGATATAATTGACAGTGTGGGCCTTAGCTCTTATCAGTAGGTTTGGGAGGAGGGTTGGTTTTCCCAGTTGTTTGGGGCCCCAAATTTCCCCATAGAAGCCATAGCAAAATGTCAACCAATTGTTCTTTTCTTATGGCATATAGTGCACGGGAAGGATAAATACTGTCTGCTCAGAGTACTAAAATAGTTCCCATATGCAGAGTGGGACAAAAATAGCTCTTACCTTACAGGGCTGTTTTGCAGAATAAATGGGCTGATGAATATGAATTTGCTCATTATAATGTATAGTCTAGTTATTATTGTGGAAGAGGCCTGATTATAATTACTAATTAGGCAAGAGCTTTTGGCAGAACCTTCTTCTGGGTAATACCCCTGATGTAATATATTTGAAGCATGTGCAGCTGATCCATGCCTCTTCCTCTTGTTCCTCCCACTCTGCATTTTCATAGATTGAGAGCTGGGTTCTAGTCACCCCTCTGACCTCGACACCCAGTGAAGGGCCAAGAGCAGTGCTGTAGCTGAGTAAAAAAAAATTTTTAAATGAAATGACTTTATTTGTAAGACACAGTAGGAAGATTTTCACATTTGTGTGCTCGCTTGAGCTTTCTCTTTTTTAGTGACATTTTCAAATCACAAAACACTTCCAGTACAAGATGGCTGTCAGAATAAACACACATGCAACATCCAATATACCTAGTAACTACAGAATAAATTCATGCAAACAAACACACCATTCATGCCCACACTGGAAAACAGGACGAGGCTGTCAATCAGACCTGTGCTGTGCTTAATTTCTCAGTTATGTCCAACTCTTTGCAACCCCATGGACTGCAGCCCACAAGGCTCCTCTGTCCGTGGGGATTCTCCAAGAAAGAATACTAGAGTGGCTTGCCATGCCCTTCTCCAGGGGATCTTCCCAACCCAGGGATTGAACCCAGTCTTCTGCATTGCAGGTGGATTCTTTACCATCTGAGCCACCAATCAGACCTCTCAAAGCTAAAATAAATGAATAAGGTCAGTATGACACCACCTCAAGGCCTTTAAGCTTGCTATTCCATCTCTCGAATCCATTTATATAGTTCTATTTCCATGGGTGCATGTTCAATTGCTTCAGTCATCTCTGAATCTTTGCGACCCCATGGACTGTAGCCCGCCAGTCTCCTTTGTCCGTAGGATTCTCCAGGCAAGAATACTGGAGTGGGTTGCCATTTCCTTCTCCAGGGGATCTTCCCGACTCAGGGATCAAACCTGTTTCTCCTGTAGCTCCTGCATTGCAGGTAGATTCTTTACCACTGAGCCATGGGGGATGCCCTCCCTGTTTAAATATCAACAAATAAAAAATGAAATAAAAGAGAGATAGAAAAAAACTCTAAAGATTCCTGAAAGGATAAAAGAATATGGGATCCAATAGGAAATGGAAATCATAGGCTCAAGTGTGTGCAGGGAGGATGGTTGAAAAGATGGAGCTGCTCTAGAGGTGCTGCCAGCCCAGAGAGCAGACAGCAGAGATGCACACAGGCAGGTGATCTAAGGCGTTCATCTGGGTGCTTGTCTGGGATAGCAGAGAAGAGCTGAATGGGTTGGCTCCTCTGTTTTGTTGCCTTGGGCCAAGCATCACATGACAGGGTGCTAGCATCTGAGAGACAAGACAATATATTGCCCCACTGGCAGCCTTAGGAGAATTGGGGAGCTCCTCTTCCCAAAGGAATCATGACTGGAAGGACATCCCACTCATACAAGATCCAAGACCACTTTATTTGGATGTGGAAAGTAAACCATCTGTGGTTCCTGTATGAATGCGTTATGAAAGGGTATCCTTCAACAAAGCAAAATTATTATTTGGAACATACAAAGATATTTGTTTCAAAAAGAAATTAAAAATCTCAGTGGAAACATGGGTAGAAGTTATGAACAGGTAGTCCTGTTTCTAAAAATGAAATACAAATGACCGATGAATGCATGGCAAGATGCCCAGCTTCCCCAGTAAGGAGGAAATACCAACTAGAACCAAGAAATGCAATTTTGTACTCATCAGAGTAACAAACTCATATAAACTTTGGATGACGTTGCAAAGAAATGAATACTCTTATTTATCACTTTTGTGAATGTAAATTTTCATAGCTACTCCACAGTCCAGTGTTGGCAATGTCTTATTAGAATGAAACAATGAATATTCTCTGTGACTCAGCAGCTCCCTGTCTCAGTTTCGACCTTAGAGATATACTTGCAGGTGCCCGATGTGAAAGTTCAAGCAAGCTCATTGCAGCAGTGTTGGAGCAGGTAAGACCAGTAACAAATGTTAACACTGGAATAAATGCACCACAGTACATCCTGACTCTGCAGGGCTTGTAAGGAAATGGTCGCAGACCTATGTGCGTGAAGGTGGGAAGCTCTTTAGGCATATTATTAAGTGAGGAAAATATAATTCATGGAACAAGATGTATAGTATAACATGATTTAGGTATAAGATCAAACTCTCCATACAAAATGTAAAGAGAAATAGAGATAGAGAGTGAGAGAGAGAGGGACAGGAGGGGTGGGGAGTGGAGAGGGTGTTAGAACTTGATTTAAATTTAAAAATAAATTGTTTTTAAGTGAATTAAGTCAGAAAGACAAAGACAAATACTGCATATCACTTATAAGTGGAATCTGAAGTATGACACAAACGAACCTATTTATGAAACAGAAACAAAATAAGGACACCGAGAATAGACTGTGGTTGCCAAGGGGGAGGGGAGTGGAAGAGGCTAGAGAGGGAGCTTGGGATGAACAGAGGTAAATTATTACATACAAAGGGATAAATAGCAAAGTCCTACTGTATAGCACAGGGAACTATATACAATATCCTGTGATAAACCCTAATGGAAAAGAATATGAAAGGAGAATGTGTGTATATACATTCTTATATATGTAACTGAATCACTTTGCTGTGCAGCAGTAATTAATACAACATTGCAATGCAACTATAGGTCAATAAAAAATAAATAGTCTAGAAAAATGGTATAAGGATTCACTCAGTCGTGTCCGACTCTTTGAGACCCTGTGGACTGTAGCCTACCAGGCTCCTCCGTCCATGGGATTATCTGGGCAAGAGTACTGGAGTGGGTTGACATTTCCTTCTCCAGAAAAATGGTATAGATGATCTTATTTCCAAAACAGAAACACAGATGTATAGAACAAATGTATGGACACCAAGCAGGGAAAGGGCATGGGAATGTGGGATGAACTGGGAGACTGGAGTTGACATATATACATTCCTATGTGTAAAAGAGATAACTAATAAGAACCTACTGTATAGCACAGGAAGCTCTCCTCCGTGCTCTGTGGTGACCTAAATGAGAGGGAAATCCAAAAAAGAGGGGACATAAAAGAAATGCAAAAAAGCAAAATGGCTGTCTGGGGAGGCCTTACAAATAGCTGTGAAAAGAAGAGAAGTGAAAAGCAAAGGAGAAAAGGAAAGATATAAGCATCTGAATGCAGAGTTACAAAGAATAGCAAGAAGAGATAAGAAAACCTTCCTCAGCGATCAATGCAAAGAAATAGAGGAAAACAACAGAATGGGAAAGACTAGAGATCTCTTCAAGAAAATTAGAGATACCAAGGGAACATTTCATGCAAAGACGGGCTCGATAAAGGATGGAAATGGTATGGACCAAACAGAAGCAGAAGATATTAAGAAGAGGTGGCAACAATACACAGAAGAACTGTACGAAGAAGATCTTCATGACCCAGATAATCACAATGGTGTGATCACTGACCTAGAGCCAGACATCCTGGCATGCAAAGTCAAGTGGGCCTTAGAAAGCATCACTACAAACAAAGCTAGTGAAGGTGATGGAATTCCAGTTGAGCTATTCCAAATCCTGAAAGATGATGCTGTGAAAGTGCTGCACTCAATATGCCAGCACATTTGGAAAACTCATCAGTGGCCACAGGACTGGAAAAGGTCAGTTTTCATTGCAATCCCAAAGAATGCTCAAACTACTGCACAATTGCACTCATCTCACATGCTAGTAAAGTAATGCTCAAAATTCTCCAAGCCAGGCTTCAGCAATATGTGAACCATGAACTTCCAGATGTTCAAGCTGGTTTTAGAAAAAGCAGAGGAACCAGAGATCAAATTTCCAACATCCACTGGATCATGGACAAAGCAAGAGAGTTCCAGAAAAACATCTATTTCTGCTTTATTGACTATGCCAAAGCCTTTGACTGTGTGGATCACAATAAACTGTGGAAAATTCTGAAAGAGATGGGAATACCAGACCTGCCTCTTGAGAAACCTATATGCAGGTCAGGAAGCAACAGTTAGAACTGGACATGGAACAATAGACTGGTTCCAAATAGGAAAAGGAGTACGTCAAGGCTGTATATTGTCACCCGGCTTATTTAACTTATATGCAGAGTACATCATGAGGAACACTGGGCTGGAAGAAGCACAAGCTGGAATCAAGATTGCTGGGAGAAATGTCAATAACCTCAGATATGCAGATGACACCACCCTTATGACAGAAAGTGAATAGGAACTAAAAAGCCTCTTGATGAAAGTGAAAGAGGAGAGTGAAAAAGTTGTCTTAAAGCTCAACATTTAGAAAACGAAGATCATGGCATCCAGTCCCATCACTTTATGGCAAATAGATGGGGAAACAGTGGAAACAGTGTCAGACTTTATTTTTGGAGTTCCAAAATCACTGCAGATGGTGACTGCAGCCATGAAATTAAAAGACGCTTACTCCTTGGAAGGAAGGTTATGACCAACCTAGATAGCATATTCAAAAGCAAAGACATTACTTTGCCAAAAAAGGTCCGTCTAGTCAAGGCTATGGTTTTTCCAGTGGTCATGTATGGATGTGAGAGTTGGACTATGAAGAAAGCTGAGCGCCGAAGAATTGAGGCTTTTGAACTGTGGTGTTGGAGAAGACTCTTGAGAGTCCCTTGGACTGCAAGGAGATCCAACCAGTCCATTCTAAAAGAGATCAGCCCTGGGATTTCTTTGGAAGGACTGATGCTAAAGCTGAAACTCCAATACTTTGGCCACCTCATGTGAAGAGCTGACTTATTGGAAAAGACTCTGATGCTGGCAGGGATTGGGGGCAGGAGGAGAAGGGGACAACAGAGGATGAGATGGCTGGATGGCATCATTGACTCGATGAACACGAGTTTGAGTAAACTCCGGGAGTTGGTGATGGACAGGGAGGCCTGGCATGCTGTGATTCATGGGGTCGCAAAGAGTTGGACATGACTGAGCAACTGAGCTGAACTGAATGTATGGGTATAGCTGATTCACTTTGCTGTACATCAGAAACTAACACCACATTGTCATTCAACTACACACCAATAAAGAAATAAATTAAAAATAGTTTTCATAGTGTAATATGGCCTCAAGATAGAAAACTGAAAAACACAAAGAGAAAGGAAACATCTCTAATCTCATTCCACAGAGAAAACCCCATTGAGCATTTTGCTGTATAGTCTTTCAGTCAGTTTTCTATATAGGTACAGGTTGAATTGGAAATGTTGATCTGCTGGGGAAACTCTTATTTTGGAGGGAAAAGTACATTCAGGTTAGTGAACAGAGGTACAGGAAATTGTGTGAACCTGGAGCATTCAGGAGAACACGTGTGGATTGCCGACACCTTGTGGAAAAAGAGGAAACAATAGGAACACAACTGGAAAATGTTCCCAGTACAACATTCCCTCCCAGTACAGGGAACTTGGGGAGCAGGTAAGGCTGAGATTCATGGAGTCAGAGGGGATGGTGCAGAGAATGCTGTTGTTTAGTTGCTCAGTTGTGTCCCAACTCTTTTCGAACCCACGGACTGCAGCATGCCAGGCTTCCCTGACCTCCACTATCTCCCAGAGCTTGCTCAAACTCAAGTCCATTGACTCAGTGATGCCATCCAATCATCTCAGTCTCTGTTGCTCCCTTGTCCTCTTGCCCTCAATCTTTCCCAGAAACAGGGTCTTTTCCAATGAGTCAGCTCTTTGCATCAGGTGGCCAAAGTCCTGAGTGCCCCCAAAGTGTGCCTGCATCCTTTGTTCACTCCATCAATGCCATTTATAATAATGAAATTATGAAAAGAAGCAGATATAATTGGAGCAATCAATTATAACACCTGAACAGGTGTTTGGCAGAGTCTGTGCTGCAGACAACATGAGATTCAGAGCCAAAAAATTGGAACTGGAAATACAAGGGTTAAATCTAGTAACTCTAGACCCTGCATGTGTAAGAATCTGAGCCAAGTCTGATTTTCTATGTCCCAGAAATATTGCCTATTTCAACACTGTTTTCAAATTTGTCATAGGAGTTTTTCATAGTATCTTCTTATAATTTTCAAATCTTATCTGTATTTCTGTGTTCGTGTTTCATGTTATTTGCACCTCATGTTTCTTGATCCTATTTGCCTAAGGTTTGTCCATTTTATGAGTCATTTCAAAGCTTTCAGTTTTGCTGATCAACTCATTTCTTGGGAAGGAGAAATCTTTTTCATGAACTACAGCTTTTATCTCAGCTATTTCCTTCTTTCTGATTTTTCCCACCCACTAATGAGATTTTTTTGGATTTCCTCCTTACCGCATTCCCTGTGTGTTGCCCAGAGGTGGCAGGGCATATGGTTAGTAAAAAATTAATGACAATGAATGAGAAAAGGTCTTGGTCCCTAGAAACATGGAGAAGGGCTTTCCATAGAAACAAGGAGGAAGTCAGAGAGACCCTGGCAATGTCTAGTCTAGGAGAGAGCTGACTGAATGAGGGGAGGGGCTTGTCATAACATCTCAGATCAGAGGAATAACCTTCATAAGGGGACTTATTTAGCTAGATCAGGTGGTCAGCCCTTAAATCAGGTGGAGGAAAATATTTGTGGTTATCTGCTGAGACTTTCCAGCCCCCAAACTATCCACAGAAATCTTAATATCAATTATTTTAATGATCATATTTACTAAGAATGCTCTTGTACTAAGAGTAAATAAAAATTTCCAAGAGCTCCAAATATAACACCCAGAGGCACAAGGAGACCAAGTTAGTAATTCTGGAGAGCAAGAAGTCTATGCTCAGTCAAATCCAATCTGTCTTCCTTTGAGTTTTTTATTAAAGTTTAGCCTTAGTCATTGTTGCTATTTGGTTGCTAAGTCCTGTCCAACTCTTTTGAGACCCCCTGAACTATAATCTACCAGGCTCCTCTGTCCATAGGATTTCCCAGGCAAGAATACTGCAGTTGGGTTGCCCAACCCAGGGATCAAACCCGAATGTCCTTCTTGGCAGGTGGATTCTTTACCATTGAGCCACCTGGGAAGCCTTGGTTAGTCTACTTTTAAAATGCCTGTTTCTACCCACCCTCCAAGAAACACTGGGAGCATTTATCCACCCTTGCAGTTTAGGAGTCTGAAAATCTCACCTCCAGAAAGGTACTGAAGAAAACAAAAATGTGAGATCTCCAAGACATTTGACCATTACAGTTCAGTTCAGTTCAATTTCAGTCACTCAGTCATATCCAACTCTTTGCAACCCTAGTGTGGATTGCAACACACTAGGCTTCCCTGTGCATCACCAACTCCCAAAGCTTCTTCAAACTCATGTCCACCGAATTGGTGATGCAATTAAACCATCTCATCCTCTGTCGTCCCCTTCACCTCCCTCCTTCAATCTTGCCTAGCATCAGGGTCTTTTTTAATGAGTCAGTTCTTCCAATCAGGTGGCCAAAGTATTGGAGTTCCAGCTTCAACATCAGTCCTTCCAATGAATATTCAGGACTGATTTCCTTTAGGAAGGACTGGTTGGGTAACCTTGCAGTCCACGGGACTCTCAAGAGTCTTCTCCAACACCACAGTTCAAAAGCATCAATTCTTCGGCACTCAGCTTTCTTCATAGTCCAACACTCACATCCATACATGACTACTGGAAAACCATAGCTTTGATTATACAGACCTTTGTTGGCAAAGTAATGTCTCTGCTTTTAAATATGATATCTAGGTTGGTCATAGCTTTTCTTCCAAGGAGCAAGAGTCTTTTAATTTCATGGCCACAGTCACCATCTGCAGTGATTTTGGAGACCCCCCAAATAAAGCCTCTCACTGTTTCCATTTTTTCCCCATTTATTTGCCATGAAGTGATGGGACCAGATGACATGATCTTCATTTTCTGAATGTTCAGTTTTAAGCCAACTTTTTCACACTCCTCTTTCAATTTCAACAAGAGGCTCTTTAGTTCTTCTTCACTTTCTGCCATAAGGGTGATGTCATCTGCATATCTGAGGTTATTGATATTTCTCCCAGCAATCTTGATTCCAGCTTGTGATTAATCCAGCCTGGCATTTCACATGATGTACTCTACACATAAGTTAAATAAGCAGGGTGACAATATACAGCCTTGACATACTACTTTCCCAATTTGGAACCAGTCTGCTTTTCCATGTCCAGTTCTAACTGTTGCTTCTTGACCTGCATACAGATTTCTCAGGAGGCAGGTCAGGTGGTCTGCTATTCCCATCTCTTTCAGGATTTCCCACAGTTTATTGTGATCCACACAGTCAAAGGCTTTGGCATAGTCAATAAAGCAGAAATAGATGTTTTTCTGGAACTCTCTTGCTTTTTCTATGATTCAGCAGATATTGGCAATTTGATCTCTGGTTCCTCTGTCTTTTCTAAAGCCAGCTTGAACATTTGGAAGTTCACGGTTCATGTACTGTTGAAGCCTGGCTTGGAGAATTTTGAGCATTACTTTACTAGCATGTGAGATGAGTGTAATTGTACTGTAGTTTGAACATTCTTTGGCATTGCGTTTCTTTGGGATTGGAATGAAAACTGACATTTTCCAGTCCTGTGGCCACCGCTGAGTTTTCCAAATTTGCTGGCATATTGAGTGCAGCACTTTCACAGCATCATCTTCCAGGATTTGAAATAGCTCAACTGGAATTCCATCACCTTCACTAGTTTTGTTCATAGTGATGCTTCCTAAAGCCCACTTGACTTCACATTCCAGGATGTCTGGCTCTAGGTGAGTGATCACACCATCGTGATTATCTGAGTCGTGAAGATCTTTTTTGTACAGTTCTTCCGTGTATTCTTGCCACCTCTTCTTAATATCTTCTGCCTCTACTAAGTCCATACCATTTCTGTCCTTTATCGAGCCCATCTTTGCATGAAATGTCCCCTTGGTATCTCTAATTTTCTTGAAGAGATCTCTAGTCTTTCCCATTCTATTGTTTTCCTCTATTTCTTTGCACTGATCACTGAGGAATGCTTTCTTCTCTCTCCTTGCTATTCTTTGGAATTTTGCATTCAAATGGGTATATCGTTCCTTTCTTCCTTTGCCTTTAGCTTCTTTTCTCAGCTATTTTTAAGGGCTCCTCAAACAACCATTTTGCCTTTTTGCCTTTCTTTTTCTTGGGGATAGTCTTGATCACTGCCTCCTGTACAATATCATGAACCTCCCTCTATAGTTCTTCAAGCACCCTATCAGATCTAATCCCTTGAATCTATTTGTCATTTCCACTGTATAATCATAAGGGATTTGATTTAGGTCATACCTGAATGGTCTTCTCTTGTGTTGTTGGAAGAGGGTGTTTGTTATGACCAGTGCATTTTCTTGGCAAAACACTATTAGACTTTGCCTTGCTTCATTCCATATTCCAAGGTCAAATTTGCCTGTTACTCCAGGTGTTTCTTGACTTCCTACTTTTGCATTCCAGTCCCCCATAATGAAAAGGACATCTTTTTTGGGTGTTAGTTCTAAAAGGTCTTGTAGGTCTTCATAGAACCATTCAACTTCAGCTTCTTCAGTGTTACTGGTTGGGGCATAGACTTGGATTATTGTGATATTGAATGGTTTGCCTTTGAAACGAACAGAGACCATTCTGTCGTTTTTGAGATTGCATCCAAGTACTGCATTTCTGACTCTTTTGTTGACCATGATGGCTACTCCATTTCTTCTGAGGGGTTCCTGCCCGCAGTAGTAGGGGTTCCTGCCCGCAGTAGTAGATATAATGGTCATCTGAGTTAAATTCACCCATTCCAGTCCATTTCAGTTCACTGATTCCTAGAATGTCGACATTCACTCTTGCCATCTCTTGTTTGACCACTTCCAATTTGCCTTGATTCATGGACCTGACATTCCAGGTTCCTATGTAATATTGCTCTTTACAGCATCAGACCTTGCTTCTATCACCAATCACATCCACAGCTTGGTATTCTTTTTGCTTTGGCTCCATCCCTTCATTCTTCCTGGAGTTATTTCTCCACTGATCTCCAGTAGCATATTGGGCACCTACTGACCTGGGGAGTTTCTCTTTCAGTATCCTATCATTTTGCCTTTTCATACTGTTCATGGGGTTCTCAAGGCAAGAATACTGAAGTGGTTTGCCATTCCCTTCTCCAGTGGACCACATTCTGTCAGATCTCTCCACCATGACCCGCCCATCTTGGGTTGCCCTATGGGCATGGCTTAGTTTCATTGAGTTAGACAAGGCTGTGGTCCTAGTGTGATTAGATTGACTAGTTTTCTGTGAGTATGGTTTCAGTGTGTTTGCCCTCTGATGCCCTCTTGCAACACCTACCATCTTACTTGGGTTTCTCTTACCTTGGGCGTGGGGTATCTCTTCACGGCTGCTCCAGCAAAGTGCAGCCATTGCTCCTTACCTTGGACGAGAGGTATCTCCTCACTGCCACCCTTCCTGATCTTCAGCGTGGGATAGCTCCTCTAGGCCCTCCTGTGCCTATGCAGCCATGGCTCCTTGGACGTGGGGTTGGTCCTCCCGGCTGCCTCCCCTGACCTCGGACGCTGGGTATCTCCTCTCAGCCGTCCCCCCTGACCTCCGACGCGGGGTAGCTCCTCTCGGCTGTTCCTGTGCCGTTGCAGTCTGGTACTCCCGGCTTCTGCCCCTGACCTCGGACGTGAGGTGGCTCCTCTCTGCCCCGCTTAGCGCACCAGTCGCAGCTGCCTGCGCTTAGCGTGCAGATGGTCAACACCGAAATCAGATTGATTATATTCTTTGCATCCAAAGATGGAGAAGCTCTATACAGTCAGCAAAAACAAGACCAGGAGCTGACTGTAGCTCAGACCATGAACTCCTTATTGCCAAATTCAGACTTAAATTAAAGAAAGTAGGGAAAACCCCTAGACCATTCAGGTATGATCTAAATCAAATCCCTTGTGATTATACAGTGGAAGTGAGAAATAGATTTAAAGGCCTAGATCTGATAGATAGAGTGCCTGATGAACTATGGAATGAGGTTTGTGACACTGTAGAGGAGACAGGGATCAAGACCATCCCCATGGAAAAGAAATGCAAAAAAGCAAACTGGCTGTCTGGGGAGGCCTTACAAACAGCTGTGAAAAGAAGAGAAGCGAAAAGCAAAGGAGAAAAGGAAAGATATAAACATCTGAATGCAGAGTTCCAAAGAATAGCAAGAAGACATAAGAAAGCCTTCTTCAGCGATCAATGCAAAGAAATAGAGGAAAACAACAGAATGGGAAAGACTAGAGATGTCTTCAAGAAAATCAGAGATACCAAAGGAATATTTCATGCAAAGATGGGCTCGATAAAGGACAGAAATGGTATGGACCTAACAGAAGCAGAAGATATTAAGAAGAGATGGCAAGAATACACAGAAGAACTGTACAAAAAAATCTTCATGACCCAGGTAATCACGATGGTATGATCACTGACCTAGAGCCAGACATCCTGGAATGTGAAGTCAAATGGGACTTAGAAAGCAGCACTACAAACAAAGCTAGTGAAGGTGATAGAATTCCAGTTGAGCTATTCCAACTCCTAAAAGATGATGCTGTGAAAGTGCTGCACTCAATATGCCAGCAAATTTAGAAAACTCAGCGGTGGCCACAAGACTGGAAAAGGTCAGTTTTTGTTCCAATCCCAAAGAAACGCAATGCCAAAGAATGCTCGAACTACTGCACAATTGCACTCATCTCACACACTAGTAAAGTAATGCTCAAAATTCTCCAAGCCAGGCTTCAGCAATATGTGAACCGTGAACTTCCTGATGTTCAAGCTGGTTTTAGAAAAGGCAGAAGAACCAGAGATCAAATTGCCAACATCTGCTGGATCATGGAAAAAGCAAGAGAGTTCCAGAAAAACATCTATTTCTGCTTTATTGACTATGCCAAAGCCTTTGACTGTGTGGATCACAATAAACTGTGGAAAATTCTGAAAGAGGTGGGAATACCAGACCACCTGATGTGCCTCTTGAGAAATTTGTATGCAGGTCAGGAAGCAACAGTTAGAACTGGACAAGGAACAACAGACTGGTTCCAAATAGGAAAAGGAGTTCGTCAAGGCTGTATACTGTCACCCGGCTTATTTAACTTATATGCAGAGTACATCATGAGAAACGCTGGACTGGAAGAAACACAAGCTGGAATCAAGATTGCCAGGAGAAATATCAATAACCTCAGATATGCAGATGACACCACCCTTATGGCAGAAAGTGAAGAGGAACTCAAAAGCCTCTTGCTGAAGGTGAAAGAGGAGAGTGAAAAAGTTGGGTTAAAGCTCAACATTCAGAAAATGAAGATCATGGCATCCGGTCCCACCACTTCATGGGAAATAGATGGGGAAACAGTAGAAACAGTGTCAGACTTTAATTTTGGGGTCTCCAAAATCACTGCAGATGGTGACTGCAGCCATGAAATTAAAAGACGCTTACTCCTTGGAAGGAAAGTTATGACCAACCTAGATAGCATATTCAAAAGCAAAGACATTACTTTGCCAACAAAGTTCGTCTAGTCAAGGCTATGGTTTTTCCTGTGGTCATGTATGGATGTGAGAGTTGGACTGTGAAGAAGGCTGAGCGCCGAAGAATTGATGCTTTTGAACTGTGGTGTTGGAAAAGACTCTTGAGAGTCCCTTGGACTGCAAGGAGATCCAACCAGGCCATTCTGAAGGAGATCAGCCCTGGGATTTCTTTGGAAGGAATGATGCTGAAGCTGAAACTCCAGTACTTTGGCCACCTCATGCAAAGAGTTGACTCATTGGAAAAGACTCTGATGCTGGGAGGGCTTGGGGGCAAGAGGAGAAGGGGATGACAGAGGATGAGATGGCTGGATGGCATCACTGACTTGATGGACGTGAGTCTGAGTGAACTCCGGGAGTTGGTGATGGACAGGGAGGCCTGGCATGCTGGGACTCATGGGGTGGCAAAGAGTCGGACACGACTGAGCCACTGATCTGATCTGATCTGAATGGTCTAGTGGTTTTCCCTACCTTCTTCAATTTAAGTCTGAATTTGGCAATAAGGAGTTCATGATCTGGAGAAGGCAATGGCACCCCACTCCAGTGTTCTTGCCTGGAGAATCCCAGGGATGGGGGAGCCTCTGGGATGCCGTCTATGTGATCGCACACGACTGAAACGACTTAGCAGCAGCAGTAGCAGCAGCAGTTCATGATCTCAGCCACAGTAAGCTCCCAGCCTTGGGTTTGCTGGCTGTATAGAGCTTTTCCAACTTTGGCTACAAAGAAAATAATCAATCTGATTTTGGTATTGACCATTTGGTGATATCCATGTGTAGAGTTTTGTTGGAAGAGGGTGTTTGCTATGACCAGTGCATTCTCTTGGCAGAACTATTAGTTTTTGCCCTGCTTCATTTTGTACTCCAAAGCCAAATTTGCCTATTACTCCAGGTATCTCTTTACTTCCTATTTTTGCATTCTAGTACCCTATGATGAAAAAGACATCTTTTTTGGGTGTTAATTCTAGAAGGTCTTGTAGGTCTTCATAGAACCATTCAACTTCAGCTTCTTCAGCATTACTGATTGGGGCATAGACTTGGATTACTGTGATATTGAATGGTTTGCCTTGGGAATGAACAGAGATCATTCTGTCATTTTTGAGATTGCACCCAGCAACTGCATTTCAGACTCTTTTGTTGACTATGAGGGCTACTCCATTTCCTCTAAGGGATTTTTGCCCACAGTAGTAGATATAATGGTCATCTGAATTAAATTCACCCATTCCAGTCCATTTTAGTTCACTGATTCCTAAAGTGTCAATGGTTATTCTTGCCATCTCCTATTTGACAACTTTCAATTTACCTTGATTCATGGACCTAACATTCAAGTTTTCTATGCAATATTGTTCTTTACAGCATTGGACTTTACTTCCTTCACCAGTCACATTCACAGCTTGGTGTTGTTTTTGCTTTGGCTCTGTTTCTTCTTTCTTTCTGGAGTTATTTCTCCACTCTTCTCCAGTAGCATATTGGGCATCTACTGACCTGGAGAGTTCATCTTTCAGTATCATATCTTTTGTCTTTTCATACTGTTCATGGGGTACTCAAGGCAAGAATACTGAAGTGGTTTGCCATTGCCTTCTCCAGTGGACCACCTTTTGTCAGAACTCTCCACCATGACCCGTCCATCTTGGGTGGCCCTCCATGGCATGGCTCATAGTGTCATTGAGTTAGACAAGGCTGTGGTCCATGTGATCAGTTTGATTAGTTTTCTGTAATTGTGATTTTCATTCTGTCCACCCTCTTATGGAAGCTTCTTGATGGGAGAGACTGAATGTAGGGGAAACTGGGTCTTGTTCTGATGGGCAGGGCCATGCTCAGTAAATCTTTAATCCAATTTTCTGTTGATGGGTGGGGCTGTGTTCCCTCCCTGTTGTTGACCTGAGATCAAACTATGGTGGGGGTAATGAAGATAATGGTGACCTCCTTCAAAGGTCCCATGCGTGCACTGCAACACTTAGTGCCCCTGAGCCTGCAGCAGGCCACTGCCAACCCACTCATCCGGTGGTGACTCCTGGACACTCACAGGCAGAAGACAGAAATTTGCATCCAAACAGGATGAATAATTCCACTCACTGTTAATGCAATTATTCCTCTATTTTGAATTCCTTTGCTCGAGTGTTGAAACCTATATAATGCCTTTGTTCCAAACTTGCAGCACTAAGCAGCTTTTCTCCCTCCAGTTTTCTACACACCCTCCAGAACCATCTCCAATCAGCCTGTTGCTCTCAGGACTGGTTTTCACATTAGCATGTTTTTATAGTACACAATGGTTTCCTCAGTTACACAACAGACCCAGGGCCAATAAACTCTTTTCTGGGTAATGTAAAGCATATTTGAGCACAAGAATGATTGCATTTTTGTAGCTAAAAATAAGCCACTTGTTTTTAATTTTCCAGGAGAATGTGGTCTCTCAACCCAAGAGGCCACCTCCTACCTGGTGAAACCTTTATGGTAAAGTCGTTCCTCCCTGGCTGGAAGTGTGGGATTCAAGTTTCGTTGTGTAACACAAAGGGAAAAGCCCATATGCAAATCTCTCTTTAATTCCACCATATCCCTACAATGCTTTAAAACCAGGTTCCTCTGTTGTTGGGATTTTCCAGGCAAGAATATTGGAGTGGGTCACCATGCCCTCCTCAGGGGATCTTCCCAACCCAGGAAAACAACCACTGACTCCTGTGTCTCCTGCATTGCAGGTGGATTTTTTTTTTTTTTTTTTTTTACCACTGAGCCACTCAGAAGCACCCCCCAAAAAAAGACGATATCAAATAACAAAAACAGATGACATCAAATTCATTATAGAAGCAAGTCCCACCACAGCCAATCTGCATGGAAAGAGTATCTATATTTTTATACTACTCACAATAGTTGGCATTACCTCATTTAAGCATCATAATAGCATTATGAAGTTGGTAAGATTATATCCACATAAGGAAGTCAGTCACTTCTCATTTCCACCCAAATGTTGTAAGCTTACCCTGTTGCATCGCCTTTGCTTATTGGAGGAATTTTCTTTTTCTCCAAATGTTTGTTTTTGACTGTGATGTTGTCCTGTCCCTGCCACGAACCACTGATCAACCTTAAAAGGATGTTTAAAACCATCCACATCTAGGAATTTCCTCAGTGGTCAGTGGTTATATCTCCACCTTTCAATGCAGGGGGTGTGGGTTTGATCCTTGGTAGGGGAGCTAAGATCCCACATGCCTCATGGCTGAAAAGACCAAAAACATAAACAGAAGCAATATTGTAACAGATTCAATAAACACTTTAAAAATGAATCACATCAGAAAATCTTTATGAAACCATCCACATCTACATTTTTCTCACTATTGAATACAAAACTTTTCCTTTCAAGAAGCAAAGTCTTTATATCTGTTTAAGATTGGGCTATCATTACAGGATAGAGCCCAACCTTGAAGAAAACCTCTCCTTTAAATGATCTCATTGCAAAAATTTAGAAAAGATGCTTTTAAAAAATGAGCTAAGAGGAGCTATCATTAAGAGTGAAGACACTTGAATCAGACAAACCTGGGTCAAAGTATTATTTGACCAGTGTAATCTGTTATTATCATCTTGGTCTCCATCATCCAAGAATATCCAATATATCTTATATTAATCCTAAGGATCTGATGGTCTACACCATTACAGAATGCGAAGGTCATGCTTCATAGGCTGGTGAAGACAAAGACTCCATCTCAATCTCTAACAGGGAAGGAAATAGAAGTAGTATTTACTAAGCACCTTCAGTGAGCCTGGTATCTTTGTCAGAAAGTTAAAATACATTGTCTAATAGAATCCCTTCACCACTCTGAGAAGGTAGATATTAGCTTAACTTTTCATTTTAGTAAAAATTGCTGAGAAAAGTATATGTTTGTGCTGTGTTATGTTGAGTTGCTCAGTCGTGTCTGACTCTGCAACCCCATGACTGAGTAGCCCTCCAGGCTCTTCTGTCCATGGGATTTCCCAAGCAAAATTACTGGAGTGGGTTGCCATTTCCTTCTCCAGGGGATCTTCCTGACCCCACATCTCCTGCATTGGCAGGCATAGTCTTTACCACTGAGACCCTTGGCAAGTCCACACCTACCCTATCATCCAGGAATTCCACCCTTAGATATTTATTCAAAAGACATGAAAATATATAGAAAGACTTCTATGTATTTATAGAAAGACTTCTACAGAAAGAGTCATAGCAATTATATTCATAATAATAAGAAGATGAAAACAACCGTAGTAACCACCCGCAAAAGAATGGATAAACAAACTTGGTATATTTGTAAAGTGGCATACTACTCAGTAATAAAGAGGAATGAGCAGTGTGATTGATTCTCAAAAACAGTGTGTTTAACAAAAGAATCCAAACGTAAAAGATGACATGTGATGTCACTGATAGGAAGTTGCACAACAGGCACAACTCTTCTATAATGATAAAAATTAGAAGAGATTGCCTGTGGGGAAATGAAGCTTGGGAAAGAGAGTGAAAGAAGTTTCTGGAGGGTTGGAAATGTTCTATATAGCGATTTGGGTGGTGGGTGCATAAATATTTAGAACACAAATTGTATCATGAAGATCTCTGTGCATTTTGACAGATATAGATTTTACCTCAGTTTTAAAATGAACTCTGGAAATACAGCACAGTCCATAGGAAATAGAGCCAATAATGCAATAGGTATTCTCAAGTCAGTACATAGACTTCAAATCTTACCAGAAGCGTCTAGTCTCTGGATTTTCTGACTTAGGTCAAAACTTCAAAGAAATTCTTTTTTTTTTTTTTTAATTAATTTTATTTTATTTTTAAACTTTACATAATTGTATTAGTTTTGCCAAACATCAAAATGAATCCACCACAGGTACACATGTGTTCCCCATCCTGAACCCTCCTCCCTCCTCCCTCCCCACACCATCCCTCTGGGTTGTCCCAGTGCACCAGCCCCAAGCATCCAGTATCGTGCATTGAACCTGGACTGGCATCTCCTTTCATACATGATATTTTACATGTTTCAATGCCACTCTCCCAAATCTTCCCACCCTCTCCCTCTCCCACAGAGTCCATAAGACTGTTCTATACATCAGTGTCTCTTTTGCTGTCTCGTATACAGGGTTATCGTTACCATCTTTCTAAATTCCATATATATGCGTTAGTATACTGTATTGGTGTTTTTCCTTCTGGCTTGCTTCACTCTGTATAATAGGCTCCAGTTTCATCCACCTCATTAGAACTGATTCAAATGTATTCTTTTTAATGGCTGAGTAATACTGCATTGTGTATATGTACCACAGCTTTCTTATCCATTCATCTGCTGATGGACATCTAGGTTGCTTCCATGTCCTGGCTATTATAAACAGTGCTGCGATGAACATTGGGGTACACGTGTCTCTTTCCCTTCTGGTTTCCTCAGTGTGTATGCCCAGCAGTGGGATTGCTGGATCATAAGGCAGTTCTATTTCCAGTTTTTTAAGGAATCTCCACACTGTTCTCCATAGTGGCTGTACTAGTTTGCATTCCCACCAACAGTGTAAGAGGGTTCCCTTTTCTCCACACCCTCTCCAGCATTTATTATTTGTAGACTTTTGGATCGCAGCCATTCTGACTGGTGTGAAATGGTACCTCATAGTGGTTTTGATTTGCATTTCTCTGATAATGAGTGATGTTGAGCATCTTTTCATGTGTTTGTTAGCCATCTGTATGTCTTCTTTGGAGAAATGTCTATTTAGATCTTTGGCCCATTTTTGATTGGGTCATTTATTTTTCTGGAGTTGAGCTGTAGGAGTTGCTTGTATATTTTGAGATTAGTTGTTTGTCGTTTGCTTCATTCGCTATTATTTTCTCCCATTCTGAAGGCTGTCTTTTCACCTTGCTAATAGTTTCCTTTGATGTGCAGAAGATTTTAAGTTTAATTAGGTCCCATTTGTTTATTTTTGCTTTTATTTCCAATATTCTGGGAGGTGGGTCATAGAGGATCCTGCTGTGATGTATGTCAGAGAGTGTTTTGCCTATGTTCTCTCTCTAGGAGTTTTATAGTTTCTGGTCTTACGTTGAGATCTTTAATCCATTTTGAGTTTATTTTTGTATATAGTGTTAGAAAGCGTTCTAGTTTCATTCTTTTACAAGTGGTTGACCAGATTTCCCAGCACCACTTGTTAAAGAGATTGTCTTTAATCCATTGTATATTCTTGCCTCCTTTGTCAAAGATAAGGTGTCCATATGTGCGTGGATTTATCTCTGGGCTTTCTATTTTGTTCCATTGATCTATATTTCTGTCTTTGTGCCAGTACCATACTGTCTTGATAACTGTGGCTTTGTAGTAGAGCCTGAAGTCAGGTAGGTTGATTCCTCCAGTTCCATTTTTTTTTCTTTCTCAAGATCGCTTTGGCTATTCGAGGTTTTTTGTATTTCCATACAAATTGTGAAATTATTTGTTCTAGCTCTGTGAAGAATACTGTTGGTAGCTTGATAGGGATTGCATTGAATCTATAAATTGCTTTGGGTAGTATAGTCATTTTCACAATATTGATTCTTCCAATCCATGAACATGGTATATTTCTCCATCTATTAGTGTCCTCTCTGATTTCTTTCACCAGTGTTTTATAGTTTTCTATATATAGGTCTTTAGTTTCTTTAGGTAGATATATTCCTAAGTATTTTATTCTTTTCATTGCAATGGTGAATGGAATTGTTTCCTTAATTTCTCTTTCTGTTTTCTCATTATTAGTGTATAGGAATGCAAGGGATTCTAATTCCTGGAAAATACACCAGGAATCATTTTAAAAACTGCAAATAGTGGCAATTCAGAAAATCAGTGACAAAATGAAGTTATAAAGAGCAGTATTTTCTTATAAAGCATAAGCTATTAAAATATAAGAGGGAAGTATTTTCCTAACACCAAAAATATAAAATGTCTACCAGTAAATTTAAAGAAAACACATAGAATGCATTTGAAAAAAAAAAGTTACTAAACATACTAAACGGCATAAAAGAATAAATGGAGAAGCACAATGTTTCTGGATAAAAAGACACATTACAAGAACATCAATTCTCCTTAAATCAACATAGAAAATATTTTCCTAATCAAAATCTCAAAGTGATATTTCTCTAACTTTTTGACACAATTGTTACTTACAGCAATAAAGATACAATGAAACTGTCACCAGACAAGCAAATCAATAGAAAAAGCAGAAACCCCAGAAACAATTCTAAATATATGTAGCAATGTAGAATATAATGATTTTGTTACTTCAAAAGTTGGAAAGAGAATAGCTTATTCAATATATGAGACTAGAACAACAAAAACCAAAGCAAGCAAGAAAGAGGGGAATGGGGAAGTGAAGGAGGGAAGAAGGAAAAAGAAAAAGAAAGAGAAAAGGAAAAAAAAAAACTGGAAGTAGATAAAGATCTTAAAGATGTCCAAAATTTGTAGGTACCAAGAAGAAATCTTCCAGTTCCTCATGTCAAATGGATGCACTAAAAAGAAAAATATATGGATGCACTGATCTGCCAATTTAAGAGCATTCTTTCCCAACTTAAAAAAGAACCACACTCACTTACCTACAGTATTGTACCCATTCTAGACCCTGAACTGCCTTTGAGTCAACTGTAACTAAAACTCAATGGCTATAAAGATGTGGTTGAGGTGCTGAGGGCTTCCCTGGTGGCTCAGATGGTAAAGAATATGCCTGCAATGTATGAGACCTGGGTTCGATCCCTGAGGTGCTGAAGGAGAAGGAAGATGGAGAGACAAGGTGGGAAATGTAGCCAGGTGAAAAGTGAAAGTGAAAGTCATTCAGTCATGCCCAGCTCTTTGAGACCCCATGGACTACACAGTCCATGGAACTCTCCAGGCCAGGATACTGGAATGGGTAGCCTCTCTCTTCTCCAGGGGAGTTTTCCAAACCCAGGGATCAAACACAGTTCTCCCGCATTGTGGGTGGATTCTTTACCAGCTGAGCTACAGGGGAAGCCTAAGAATACTGGAGTGGGCAGCCTATTCCTTCTCCAGGGAATCTTCCTGACCCAGGTATTGAACCAGGGTCTTCTGCATTGCAGGAGTATTCTTTACCAACTGAGCTATCATGGAAGCCAGGTGAAAGGGCATGTAAAAAAAGACATGGAGGGTAGAGAGAAAGAGTTTGTCCAAGTGGAAGGTTGTAAGTAGTGAAGAGTGGTTACTTACAGGTCCATTTTGGTCAAACTGTGAAAGATGATTCTAGAAAGGTAGGCAGAGGCCACCACGTGAAAGATCTTGTAGACTTTGCCTTGAACACTATGGGAAGTCAAAGAAAACTTTTGAGAAGAAGAACAAAGAGAGTTGACCTTGGTGGACAGATGGGGGACTAGACCTGCTTAAGGTTCCAGAACTGATGACAGTATCAAGTCTAGGAACTCAGTTCATTATAATTCCATATTGCTTATCTTCCTTTCATGCTTTGCACTCTGTGTGTGTGTGTGTGTGTGTGTGTAGAGAGAGAAGGGACAACACTGGCACAGTCTGGAGAGAGATGATCTCATTAATTAACACAACAACCATTTGCTGCTAGGTGGAGCAAACTTGAGTGGTGATACAAAAAGGGCAAAAGTGCTTACAAATCTGGGAAAGGGGATCCATCTCTGGTGCATTGGTTTTGATTATTTCTCAGCTATATAAACATCCAAAGAGATGACCTCATATATTCCACAGGCATGACCAAAGATTATGGCACAGATGTTCTGAAATAAACAATGTCAGTGCAAGCACATAGCCGCACAGCTCTGTAATAGCTCCAAGAAGAGCTTAGTCCACTTTTTTTTTTTTTTTTTTTACATAAACCACAAGTTAAGGCTAAGTCAGAAAGAAAATAGAAACTTTTCTTCATCTGCTCTGTACTTGGTTTCATGTTTTATTGACGGCCTGGGAGGCTCTCCGAACCCCTTCCTCCCCTCAGGAATTTGTGGAAGTCACATTTCTCCTGTTGACAGGATTCTGCTGAGAACTGAATTTTCGGCCATTTTCATTATGTTTTTTGTAAAGCTTCCACAGTCCTGCTTTTTACAGGCTTCCACTTGATATTGGCTGTAGCTACATTAAAAGTACTACATTGGACTACATTTATGTCCAAAAGCCTGTAAATTGTATGTTTTTGATCCTGGAATTCTTCCTGCATTTCACTGAAAGCAAAGATTATGCCCTGTTTTTTTGTTTTTAATTTCCCACAATGCTCAGCCCTTGCCATAACATGTACTAGGTGCTTTATTCTCAGCACTGCTCTATGTCTTCCTGGATCAGAATGCCAGAAGTGACGGCTGCAAAAATGGGTGGACTGGGATAGGATTTGCAAAGACAGATGAGACCTGGATTTGTTTCACACTGAAATGGAACTGGAACAAAGCCCAGTTTTGATGAATAATTAAACACTCCGTCATTCAGGTTGGTGAGGGCTCAGAACCAGATTTAAATTATTTAAATAAACAACCATGACAAAATGTTTTACTGAGAACAAACTCTTCCCTCCAACAGCTAAAGATGCAGTTCCTACCTTCCACTGCTGTTATAAGCTGAGCACTGCATGGCCTTCTCAAAGTTGAGAGCTTAGTTAAAGAACTTTGTTCACTCAAGGAAAATGTTCCCCACAACATTAATATAAGTCACTTAACTCTGAGGGACCTACAATTACAAATCTTTTATTAGTTATACTATTATACTAGGCAACGGTCAGATTTTAGACTATTATAATGCTTTCCTAGAAATGGCTCCAGGAAAAATATTTTTACTACCCAGCAAAGAAATCTGATTTTAGACCAAGGCATTTCTGCAGAACTTTTCAATATAACTATTATTCATAAGTATACATAAATATTAATAAATATACATAAAATTATGGCTGATTCCCTGGTGGCTCAGTGGTAAAGAATCCACCTACAATGCTGGAGAAGAGGGTTTGATCCTTAAGTTGAGAAGATACCCTGAAGAAGGAAATGGCAACCCATTCTAGTATTCTTGCCTGGAAAATCCCATGGACAGAGGATCCTGGTGGGTTATGGGGTCACCAAGAGTCAGACACAACCTAGCGACTGAACAATAACAACAACATAAAACTATATTTATTTATACAGTAATAAAGAGTACACAAAGACCATAAAAATAGAAGTGCTGACTCTAAATACTATCAAAATTAAGCTAATGTCACTCCATTCCTAGGAACATGGGTATTAATAAAGTAAGTAGATTTCAGTCTGTAGACAGAGTAATAAAATATCCCTACTTCGAAAAAATAGCTTAATATGGGGGTACAAATTTTACCTTAGTACTGTCTACATTCACAAGCAAGTTTATTTATTTATGGTACAAACATTTATGTGACAACAAAAATGATCTAGATTGGTAGCTTCCAAGATGAATAAAATGCAGACCTAACCCTTGAATGAGTCATGTGATAATGAGTTGGAACACAGAAATGGACATTTAAGGAGTGCCTAATCTTCTGGGGGCATGAACAGCCCTGTTAACAAGGATGAGGAGGAGCTCAGAGATGTCAAATTACTTACTCAAAGAAACATTTACCAAGCCCATGAGTCTAGATATAAATTCATGACTGAAAACATAATTCATCAAACATGGAAGTACCAAAAAGCCTTTATTCATTTTTTCTAAGAATTAAATTGCATCTTTATTATTTGGGCCTTTCCCACACTTCTAATATATAATATGTGTTCAATAAGAGCACATTGAAAGGATTAATTAGTGTATAAATGAACAACAAGCATTTATGATATCAAACACAGGCAAGAGAAATTGGCCTTAGGGATGCAAAATTTAAATACATTAGCTGTGGGTCCTGAGCCCCCTTTTAAAGTTTACTTTCTACTATACAGCAAAGTGAATCAGCTATATGTATACATATATCTCCTCTTCAAAATACAGATGCTTATTCCAAAATTAAATTTTTCTCTCCATCTTCTCCTTTTTCTACCCCAATGACCTCACTCCCAACCTAGGTTTTGGGACTAGATGTTTTTCTACACAAATCACTTTTAACATTTGAGAAATAGATTACATTTTCAGTAATGGCTGAGTGGCCCCTGTTAGACAAAATCTGCAGAAAACTGTAAACTCTGGACAAAATTTGTAAAACAACTTCATGGAGGTCCTAGAGAGGCACTCCGAACTGCAAGAGAGTGGACACTTAGAAGAAGGGAATCAGACCAGGTGTTTTCTATTTTTACTGCTCTTTGCTTATGGGAAGACTGGTCAGCACCATGTGAAGCTGCTAAAAGACACAGAAACCCACAAGCTTACACTAGCAACTCTCAGTCTTACTGGCTGGAAGAATGGGAGTATGATCACAGCAGATAAGAAGTAGCCTAAGGAAGAAAGAGCCAGAGAGGAGGAGTCACAACTTTTTGTGTGTAAGCCTTTGAACTACAAATGTACAAGCTGACTCTCAGTAGCTCAGCTAAGAATAAAATAACAAAAGGAGATTTTTAAGTACGTCTCACCCAGGGGAGAAAGAGTTTGGAGTTTGAGTCCAGACAAATTAAATGCCTGGTAAAACAGAGAAAAAAGCAAAAACCGAAGCTCTTTAGAGGAATATGAAAGAGTATAAAGTAAAAAAAGTAAAGTCGCTTCAGTCATGTCTGACTCTTTGTGACCCTATGGACCTGTAGCCCACCAAGCTTCTCTGTCCATGGGATTCTCTAGGCAAGAATATTGGAGTGTGTTGCCATGCCCTCCTCCAGGGGATCTTCCCAACCCAGGGATTGAACCCTGGTCTCCCACATTGCGGGTAGATTCTTTACCATATGAGCCACCAGGGAAGCCTGAAAGAGTATTGTAGTCTCCTAAACACATCTTTCACAATGTTAAGTATGCAAACCAATATTACTCAACATATTAAAAAAAATAGGAAAATGTGACCCATATGGAAACTGTGACTAAAGTCTCAGATGATGTGGGTCCCCCATATGACAAAGTTAACCTTCTTCAGGATTTCTCCATCTCCTCAGATCTGCAGACTAGTACTTAGGGTTGTTGTCCAGCATAAGCCCACTGAGCTAAGAATGATGGTACTAAGATGTAAACACATAACACATTACTCCAGAGTCCATGCTTTTAACCTCTTGTTACAAAGCATCAATAATCACTTAGGACTATGTCTTCCCATATTGAAGCCTGTAGCCAGGTGTGACATTTAAATTTACACTAATTAAAATGAAATACAATGTAAAAGCTCAGTTCCTCAAGGACACTAACTCCATTTCAAATGTTCAGTAGCCACATGAGCCACAGGGTTGGTGGCAGCCTTATTGATCAGTGCAAATATAGAACATTTCCATCATCACAGAAATTGTATTAGACAACACTAGCCTAGAGCATACAATGGCAAAAATAAAATCACAGTTACATTAGCAATAATGTAGAGTGTGTATGTGTGCATGCTAAGCCGCTTCAGTCATGTCTGACTCTTTGCAACCCTATGGACTATTGCCTGCGAGGCTCCTCTGTCCATGGGATTCACCAGGGGTCAGTTGCCATGCCCTCCTCCAGGGGATCTTCCTGACCCAGGGATCAAACCCGAGGTTCTTAAGTCTCCTACATTGGCAGGTGAGTTCTTTACCACTAGTGCCTTCTTGTAAACCCCATTTATACTATAAAATATTAATTAAAATACTGTGGAAGAACCAAGAATAATCTAGGCACTGAGGAAATGAAAGAGGAGGTGGAATAAAGGAGGAAGGCAGGGGCCAGTTAGCATATACAACGTTAATCTCACAAATATTCATAATTAAAAAATACTGAATGGTGGGGAATTCCATGGCAATCCAGTGGTTAGGAGCCCGAGCTTCTCCTGCAGAGGGCAAGGGTTCAATCTCAGGTTGGTGAACCAAGATCCTGCAAGGGGCATGGCCAAAAATAAATTAATGAATTTTTTAAAAACTAAGAAGACCCGATTTTTTTAAAAACATAAAATACTAAATGTTTTCTTTGCTTTTGTCATCATTAAATATTTTATTTTTAATTAAATATCCAAGGCTGGCAATGGTATAAGAGCTGATAGAAGTACACATAGAGACATTTATAAAGCTAACCTTGGAGGCATTTTGGGAACATTAATCAAAGCCCTATAACGTACATATCCTTCGATCCAGCCAAGTACCCTAAGAAATGTATTAGACAAAGGTAATCATAGCTCAAATATTTTTAAAAGTAAAACCGAGAGAAAGCCTAAATGTCTGATGATGGGAAACTTCTTGTTAAACAATAAGATATCCACCTAATGATGTTGTGAAGAATATAAAATAACAGAACAGAATGTCACGATATATTTCTGTATGTCAAAGGAGATGCTTCAAAACAATGTACAGGATGATTGAATTAGTACAAGTTACATACACATGCTGTTATGTATCATGTGTATAGAATTTATTTACAGAATATACACATGGAACCAAAGAATAGAAGGGGATACACTAAAATATTAATGGAATTAATTCGAGCATGAGTGCTAAGTCGATTCAGTCATGTCAGAGTCTTTGCGACCCTATGAACTGTAGCCCTCCAGGCTCTTCTGTACATGGAATTCTCCAGGCAAAAATACTGGAGTGGGCTGCCATTCCCTTCTCCAGGGGATCTTGGAGACCCAGAGATCAATCCCATGTCTCTTCCTTCTCCTGCATTGGTTCTTTACCACTAGCGTCACCTGGGATACCCCAGTGGAATTATTACATTTACTAATTCATTGTAAATTCACTGCATTTCTTAAAACAAAATTCGTGGCTTGAGTAATGATCAAATTCAATAAATATACGACTTGGAATTAATAACTCAATGAACAGTCTTTTGCAGAAAAGAAAATTGATGTCACTCAGAACCAGATGTCAAATAACAACAAAATGTGCTTCATCTCAGTTCTGTACAGTTTAGGTGCTTCAGATCAATTCAGTCCTCGAAGACCTTATGAAGCAATTTTAAAAGGCTCACAGAAAAGCTGAAGTAAATGTTTATATTGAAAGTTAAGGAGAGATGCATGATAAAAACGTACAGGTGCTAAGAACTGTCACTATGTAAAACTATTTTCAACAAGAAGGCAGCAGGAAACAAAAAAGTGAACAGTTCTTTTAATGGAGCAGAACAATTATTTTGCAAAATCATTCTCTGGGTTTTATTGATTCTCTGTGAGGCTTCCAAACATGTGCAAAAGGCCCATTGCTTCACTCCAGCCTCTGCCTACCTGTTTATGCAGAAACCATTTCTGTGCACTCAGCATTGGCCATTGGGTTACTTAACCTCTCTGTTCACTTGGAAAGTGAAAGTGTCAGTCACTCGAAGTGTCTGACTCTTTGTGACGCCATGGACTGTAGCCCACCGGGCTCTTCTGTCCATGAGATTCTCCAGGCAAGAACACTGGAGTGAGTAGCCATTCCCTTCTCCAGGGAATCTTCCCAAACCAGGGATCAAACATGCATCTCCTACATTGCAGGCAAACTCTTGACCACGTAAGCCACCAGGGAAGCCCCACTGTTCACTTTAGAACAGGAGCAAATGGCCTTCTTAGGCTTCCCAGGTGGTGCAAAAGTAAAGAATCTGCTGCCAATGCAGGAAATGAAATGTCAACCTACTCCAGTATTTTTGCTTGGGAAATCTAATGGACAGAGGGACCTGGTGGGCTACATACAGTCCATGGGGTTGCAAAGACTTGGACATGACTGAGCATGCATGCATGTGGCCATCCACACATCCAAGAGCTCATTTAAATATAATATTTTCCAATGGAGACAATTGAACTACCCCTTTGAAAACTACTCCTCTTATTATAAGCAGAATTCAAGGAGACTGGAGGGACAATTCATATTGTGTAGCATAAAGAATGAAATCATGAAAATACTTTATGATTTTGTTTCCTACAAGTCATGATATGGAGTAATTCATCAGAGTTCCCTAGGTCTTTGTTCACCTCTGAAAACAGAATTGAACTATTATATCAGAGATCTCCTTATTTTAACTGCAGGCTCATGCACACACTCATACATTCATGATGGAAGTCGTAATGATAATTATTAGGAAACTGACCCATGTGAAAAATAAGGCAATTCAAAATAGTTTTTTGGAAACCACTGGATTTGAGTAGGTACTCTTCTGGGACATCTTGTGTCCAGAGAAATGGAGCCAGCACTCAGTTACATAGTGCATTCTGAGTATCAGTTCAGTCAGTTTAGTTGCTCAGTCATGTCCACCTCTGCAACCCCATGGATTGCAGCACGCTAGGCTTCCCTGCCCATCACCAACTTCTGAAGCCTACTCAAATTCATGTCCATCACGTTGTTGATGCCATACAATCTTCTCATCTTTGTCATCCCCTTCTCCTCCTGCCTTCAATCTTTCCCAGCATCAGTCTTTTCCAATGAGTCAGTACTTCACATCAGATGGCCAAAGTATTGGAGTTTCAGCTTCAGCATCAGTCCTTCCAATGAATATTCAGGACTGATTTCCTTTAATATGGACTGGTTTATCTCCTTTCAGTCCAAGGAACTCCCAACAGTCTTCTCCAACACCACAGTTCAAAAGCATCAATTCTTCAGCACTCAGCCTTCTTCGTAGTCCAACACTCACATCCATACATGACTACTGGAAAAAACATAGCTTTGACTAGACAGACCTTTGTTGGTAAAGTAATGTCTCTGCTTTTTAATATGCTGTCTAGGTTGATCATAGTTTTTCTTCCAAGGAGCAAGCATCTTTCCATGCCTGCAGTCACCATCTGCAGTGATTTTGGAGCCCCCCAAAATAAAGTCTCTCACTGTTTCCACTGTTTCACCATCTGTTTGCCATGAAGTGATGACACCAGATGACATGATCTTCGTTTTCTGAATGTTCAGTTTTAAGCCAACTTTTTCACTTTCCTCTTTCAATTCCAACAAGAGGTTCTTTAGTTCTTCTTCGCTTTCTGCCATAAGGGTGGTGTCATCTGCATATCTGAGGTTATTGGTATTTCCCTGAGCAATCTTGATTCCAGCTTGTGCTTCATCCAGCCTGGCATTTCGCATGATGTACTCTGCATATAAGTTAAATAAGCAGGGTGACAATATACAGCCTTGACATACTCCTTTCCCGATTTGGAACCAGTCTGTTGTTCCATATCCAGTCCTAACTGTTGCCTCTTGAACTGCATACATATTTCTCAAGAGGCAGGTTAGGTGGTCTGGTATTCCCATCTCTTTCAGAATTTTCCACAGTTTCTTGTGATCCACACAGTCAAAGGCTTTGGCGTAGTCAATAAAGCAAAAGTAGATGTTTTTCTGGAACTCTCTTGCTTTTTCGATGATTCAGCAGATGTTGGCAATTTGATCTCTGATTCCTCTGTCTTTTCTAAATCCAGCTTGAACATCTGGAAGTTCATGGTTCATGTACTGTTGAAGCCTGGCTTGGAGAATTTTGAGCATTACTTTGCTAGCATTCTAAGTATACCGAATACAATTCTTTGGGTTTGCTTTGGAGAGCTCCCCTGCTACCAGCAGCCATGGTGGTGGAAAAATAAAATAAACACAGTGATTTCAAAAAGCTTGAAGGCATCTGTGTTTTATTTCTTGGACTTTGAAGGTTCATTTTCATAATCTCTGAGTCACCTGAGCCACAGTTTTTCTGCATTTTTCATGGACTCAAGAGACACTTTGTCATCATTCCCCCGGCGCCCCTTGTCCTAAAAATCAGGTGAGGACTTTATAGAATGCTGCCTAGAAGGTTCTCAAGATTAAAAAAAAGAAGTTTGGTCTTTAGATTCATTTAAACTTTCCAGGTCTGATTTATCTCATCTAAAAAATGAAGATACAAATAATTGTTCCACTTTCATGTCTGGGTTTTCATGAGAGTGGAATGCTTGGGGAAGGGCAATGTGTTCCAAACAATATGTAAGATGTTACATGCACAAAGGAGGGTGAATAAAGCTCTTCTTGACAGATAAACAGCATTGCTCAACATATGGCTGCACAATCAGATATGAAATTGTGGTTTTCTTGGTGCACTTATGGTCATTGAGGAAGACCAGCGATAGAAGGAGAACGTTCTAAAATTAAAGAAGGCTAGTTTCAGTTTTTTACAAGTGGTTGACCAGTTTTCCCAGCACCACTTGTTAAAGAGATTGTCTTTTCTCCATTGTATATTCTTGCCTTCTTTGTCGAAGATAAGGTGTCCATATGTGCATGGATTTATCTCTGGGCTTTCTATTTTGTTCCATTGATCTATATTTCTGTCTTTGTGCCGGTACCATACTGTCTTGATGACTGTGGCTTTGTAGTAGAGCCTGAAGTCAGGCAGGTTGATTCCTCCAGTTCCATTCTTCTTAAGATTACTTTGGCTATTCGAGGTTTTTTGTCTTTCCATACAAATTGTGAAATTATTTGTTCAAGTTCTCTGAAAAATACCATTGGTAGCTTGATGGGGATTGCATTGAATCTATAGATTGCTTTGGGTAGTATATTCATTTTCACTATATTGATTCTTCCGATCCATGAACATGGTATATTTCTCCATCTATTTGTGTCCTCTTTGATTTATTTCACCAGTGTTTTATAGTTTTCTATATATAGGTCTTTTGTTTCTTTAGGTAGATATATTCCTAAGTATTTTATTCTTTTCATTGCAATGGTGAATGGAATTGTGTCCTTAGTTTCTCTTTCTGTTTTCTCATTGTTAGTGTATAGGAATGCAAGGGATTTCTGTGTGTTGATTTTATATCCTGCAGTTTTACTATATTCATTGATTAGCTCTAGTATTTTTCTGGTGGAATCTTTAGGGTTTTCTGTGTAGAGGATCATGTCGTCTGCAAACAGTGAGAGTTTTACTTCTTCTTTTCCAATCTGGATTCTTCTTATTTCTTTTTCTTCTCTGATTGCTGTGACCAAAACTTCCAAAACTATGTTGAATAGTAGTGGTGAGAGTGGGCACCCTTGTCTTTTTCCTGACTTTAGGGGAAATGCTTTCAATTTTTCACCATTGAGGATAATGTTTGCTGTGGGTTTGTCATATATAGCTTTTATTATGTTGAGGTATGTTCCTTCTATTCCTGCTTTCTGGAGCGTTTTTTATCATAAATGGATGTTGAATTTTGTCAAAGGCTTTCTCTGCATCTATTGAGATAATCATATGGTTTTTATTTTTCAATTTGTTAATGTGGTGTATTACCTTGATTGATTTGTAGATATTGAAGAATCCTTGCATCCCAGGGATAAAGCCCACTTGGTCATGATGTATGATCTTTTTAATATGTTGTTGGATTCTGTTTGCTAGAATTTTGTCACACCATACACAAAACTAAACTCAAAATGGATTAAAGATCTAAACATTAGACCAGAAACTATAAAACTCCTGGAGGAAAACATAGGCAAAACACTCTCCGACATAAATCACAGCAGGATCCTCTATGACCCACCTCCCAGAATATTGGAAATAAAAGCAAAAATAAACAAATGGGACCTAGTTAAAATTCAAAGCTTCAGCACAACAAAGGAAACTATAAGCAAAGTGAAAAGACAGCCTTCAGAATGGGAGAAAATAACAGCAAATGAAGCAACTGACAAAGAATTACTCTCAAAAATATACAAGCAACTCCTACAGCTCAATTCCAGAAAAATAAACGACTCAATCAAAAAAATGGGCCAAAGAACTAAACAGACATTTCGCCAAAGAAGACATAAAGATGGCTAACAAACACATGAAAAGATGCTCAACATCACTCATTATCAGAGAAATGCAAATCAAAACCACAGTGAGGTACCATTTCATGCTGGTTAGAATGGCTGCTATCCAAAAGTCTACAAGCAATAAATGCTGGAGAGGGTGTGGAGAAAAGGGAACCCTCTTACACTGTTGGTGGGAGTGCAAACTAGTACAGCCGCTATGGAGAACAGTGTGGAGATTCTTAAAAAACTGGAAATAGAACTGCCATACGACCCAGCAATCCCACTGCTGGGCATACACACCAAGGAAACCAGAACTGAAAGAGACACGTGTACCCCAACGTTCATTGCAGCGCTGTTTATAATAGCCAGGACATGGAAGCAACCTAGATGTCCATCAGCAGACAAATGGATAAGAAAGCACTGGTACGTATACACAATGGAATATTACTCAGCCATTAAAAAGAATACATTTGAATCAGTTCTAATGAGGTGGATGAAACTGGAGCCTATTATACAGAGTGAAGTAAGCCAGAAAGAAAAACACCAATACAGTATATTAGCATATATATATGGAATTTAGGAAGATGGTAACGATAACCCTGTATGTGAGAGAGCAAAAGAGACACAGATGCATAGAACAGTCTTTTGGACTCTGTGAGAGCGGGCGAGGGTGGGGTGATTTGGAAGAATGGCATTGAAACGTATATTATCATATGTGAAACAAATAGCCAGTCCAGGTTTGATGCATGATACAAGGTGCTCGGGGCTGGTGGACTGGGATAACCCAGAGGGATGGGATGGGGAGGGAGGTGGGAGGGGGTTCAGGATGGGGAACCCATGTACACCTGTGGCAGATTCACACTGATGTATGGCAAAACCAATACAATATTGTAAAGTTAATTAGCCTTCAATTAAAATAAATAAATTTATATAAAAATAAGTTAAAATTGAGAGAATAGCATTGAAACATGTATATTATCATATTTGAAATAGATATCTCAAAAATAAATAAATAAAATTAAAGAGGGCTTTCAAGATTTCCCCTGTAATTCCTCCATAGCAATGTCAGGTCCGGAGAGACAATGGGACAAGGGACTGTGGTCTGGAGGAACAATGCCACCTGCTGATGGCCGATACTCGAACATAACCCAAAGAATAGAAAAACAATTCTCTTAAAAGTCAATTAATCAAAAAATAAGTTTCCGGAACCACCAATTCACTTCATCATTTTTTCACCAAATGACTCAACCCCAGCCCTGTACGTCCATTGTCTCTCGTCATTCTGCATTGATTCCTACCCCATCCTTCCTGGTCTCTGCCTTTGCTCTGGCTTTTAGTGCCCAGATGATTACAGCAAACTGTCCTAGACTTTGTTTCAGGAATCTGACTTAGTTTTTGGTGAATAGGTGATTTTCAGCAAAATTATTTTATCTTTGGGGGGGAGATTGATTTTGAGTCTATGAGTTCCTTTTGGTCTTTAAAACACACACTTTTAAAAAAAAATCTGCCAATAATATTCAAGACAAAATTAGGACGCAACCATCAGGAAATTAACATTCAAGAAAAAAGTATATTTTGAAGAGAAAAGGCAATGGTTTGAGAGAGACTTGCCATTTTTTACTGGGTCTTATATGCAAAGCCCAAAGACACATAACTGTCAATTTTCAGCCCCTTTTGACCTAGGCTTTTTTTTTCCCCACACTGGCAAAAAAGTCATATCAGTTGTGCAAGAAAAAAAAAAGAGAGAGAGAGAGACAGAGAAATAAAAAATGACCTGCCTTTATAATGTGTCTTTTAAAACTTCAGACACGCTTTTCACATCCATAGTGACTTAATGGAGTCTAACAACCAATTAATGGCTTTAAAACCAGTGGGGATCCTGTGCTACCCCATAACCTGAAATGAATTATTGATAGATGCTTTCAGCCCTGTGTCCTGTCAGATATTTCAAAGTCAATGTCAGCCTGTGCATTTTCTCATTCAGTCTCCACTGAGGTCAAGACTTGTGAAGAGATGCTGTCCCCAAAGGAAAAAAAAAGAGAGAGAGAGAGAGTTCGCTCCCTGCGAAGTGTGGAGCTAGACATAATTGGCCTCTCTTTAAACCAAATCTCTGTAAGGCATTAGCAACCTCTACACGCATTAGCGGGACTGGTGGCATTATTCCTTCAAGGTAGGTGGAACACAGCACATTTACAAGGGGAATGACATTAATAAGTCCTTTACAATTACAATAACTTTTCACTGAAGTTCACATTTTCTTTCATTTGAGCCTTAGAACCATCCTGTGAAGTGGGCAGGGCAAGTGTCACTATTTACAACTGTTATGAAGAAAAGAAAAACTTGAAACGCCTTTCCTTTTCTTTTCTCTTTCCCCTCTTCCTCCTGTTATGCGTGTAACTGTGGTGCAAGTTTTATGGGTCTGCTTGACAAAATGACAGTTCTTAAAAGGTGATTTTTTTAATGACTCAGATTTTAATGTCATTCTGCTATGGCAATCTCTGAATTAGCCATTTCCTAGCAAAATAATTAGTACACTATTAAAGTGTTCCTTGTAAGTGTTTCAAACTGACTAGTGGGAAAAGATAAAATCATAATAAAATATAATGGGTAAATATGTGACAAATTACTAACCTTTAGAGAACTTCCAAATAAAAGCCATTTAGGGGCATGATAATATTTTATATACACAGTTTAAAACTTTGAAAAATATCTTGCTAAACTAATCTCTTAAAAAGGAACAAAAATTAATCATTGCTAACTACCCATAAATGTATATGCTTCCTACATGTATGTTGTAGCATTTTTTTAAAATTTTAATTGGAGGCTAATTACTTTACAATATTGTGGTTGTTTTTGCCATACATTCACATGAATCAGCCATGGGTGTACATGTGTTCCCCTTCCTGAACCCTCCTCCCACCTCCCTCCCCATCCCATCCCTCAGGGTCATCCCAGTGCACCAGCCCTGAGCACCCTGTCTCATGCATTGAACCTGGACTGGCAATCTATTTCACACATGATAATATACATGTTTCAATGCTATTCTCTCAAATCATCCCACCCTCGCCTCCTCCCACAGAGTCCAAAAGTCTGTTCTTTACATCGTGTCTCTTTTGCTGTCTCGCATATAGGATCATCATTACCATCTTTCTAAATTTCATATATGCTTTTTAGTTAATCCATAATTTTTTCTGGTATGCTACATGGCTTTCATAGTTTTTATTTTAATGAGTAGATATTATTTCATTCAGATTTCCCAAAATTAACTACTGATTTCCTTATTACTGTCCATTTAGACTCTTACCAGTTTTTCCCTATAATAAGTAATACAACAGAGAATGTCTCCATACATATAAAATGTTCATTTATTTTAATTATTTCTCTTGATAGATTAAAGAATACTACTACTAAATCAAAGGATAAGACTACTTTTATGGACTTGGCTGCATATTTTTTTTTACTGATCTCTAAAATTCCAAAGTAAAACACCAGTCATGGACATGTCACAATGCCCCGTCAATATCAGCAACATCAGTTGTTATCATGTGTACCTTTTGGAACCACACATACTACACATTACGTATCATCCTTAATCTGTACCAAATATAAAAGTGTAATATCGACCCATTCACAAAACACCGTGATACTGACATATGAAGAAACAGGTTAGTAAAACAGAGTAGACATTCCATAAGTAGACTCCCCAAAATGGAACATTCTTTAATCGTCCCTATAGGGGAATCTAAAACCATTAGGGGAAAAGACTGCCTATTAAATAAGGAAGAAAATATGAGCTATTTTATAAATTCAGAATTAAAAATAGTTTCAGTGATGATATATAACATAGAAAGCTTTGTGATTTAGTACTTTCTGTACTAATAAACATGATTACATAAAAATACAAAATTTCTGCATAGTGAAAAAAACTAGAAGCAAAATTAAAAGTTAGATAAAATCAGAGGGTTAATAACCGAAAATTATGTAGGACTTCTCTGGTGGTCTCTCAGATGGTAAAAATCTGTCTGCAATGCAGGAGACCTGGGTTCGATCCCTGGGTTGGGAAGATCCCCTGGAGAAGGAAATGGCAACCCACTCCAATATTCTTGCCTGGAGAATTCCATAGACAGAGGAGCCTGGCAATCTACAGCCCATGGGGTTGCAAAGAATTGGACACGACTGAGCAACTAACATACAGCAGGTATATATGTCACAAACACACACATACACACACACCGATTTTCCCCATGCATTACTAGGTCTTATAAATTCATAACAAATGAACCAAAACTTCGATTAAAACATGGGCAATGTATATAAACAGATTGCTCACCAAAAACAAACATAATTGAAAGACAGGATCTAGGGAAATTCTCTGTACTATGTTCAAAATTTTTCTCTAAATGTAGAACTATTCTAAAAGATAGAGTTTATTTTTCAAAAGTGAGTTAACGAATTCCAAGCATGCAGCCAATTTAATTTAGTCTCTGTATTATAATCTCTCTGATCCTCACATGCATCCTGGTATTTTACAAACACATGGAAGACTAATCTGTAAGTTTTTTCAAAAGTAAATGCAGAAGTCATTTCAATTTCCTGAGACTGAGAGACTTGTTTCTCAATGACCATCACTTTAAAGAAATACTAAAGAATGTTCTTCAGCAAAACAAAAATGGAATCCCTCAGGAAAGAACAGGATGAGAAGAAAGGATCTACTCAAGAAATTGGTTAATACTTTGATTCATTTAAAATGTCCTATCAAATGTTATAGAAAGTGCTAATTTGTGTAATTCATTCTATAAATATAAAATTAAGTGCTTAACAGCAATAACATGGAAGCAGTAGAGGGAAACTGTAGTTAAAGCTTCCCTTTGTATTGTCTGGCTGGAGAAAGATATATTGATTAATTTTAACTTCAGACTTCATTACATCAAAAATACCCGTTTAAAAAAAGAGTCATCACTGAAAAAGACAATGGGATGAATAACTATCAAAATACAATGGAATATTCAGTTCAGTTCAGTTGCTCAGTCGTGTTCAACTCTTCGTGACCCCATGAATCGTAGCACACCAGGCCTCCCTGTCCATCACCATCTCCCGGAGTTCACTCAAACTCACATCAATCGAGTTGGTGATGCCAGCCAGCCATCTCATCCTCTGTCGTACCCTTCTCCTCCTGCCCCTGATCCCTCCCAGCATCAGAGTCTTTTCCAATGAGTCAACTCTTCGCATGAGGTGGCCAAAGTACTGGAGTTTCAGCTTTAGCACCATTCCTTCCAGAGAAATCCCAGGGCTGATCTCCTTCAGAATGGACTGCTTGGATCTCCTTGCAGTCCAAGGGACTCTCAAGAGTCTTCTCCAACACCACAGTTCAAAAGCATCAATTATTCGGTGCTCAGCTTTCTTCACAGTCCAACTCTCACATCCATAAATGACCACTAGAAAAACCATAGCCTGGCTAGACGGACCTTTGTTGGCAAAGTAACGTCTCTGCTTTTCAATATGCTATCTAGGTTGGTCATAACTTTTCTTCCAAAGAGTAAGCATCATTTAATTTCATGGCTGCAGTCACCATCTGCTGTGATTTTGCAGCGCAAAAAAATAAAGTCTGACACTGTTTCCACTGTTTCCCCATCTATTTCCCATGTAGTGATGGGACCAGATGCCATGATCTTCGTTTTCTGAATGTTGAGCTTTAAGCCAACTTTTTCACTCTCCTCTTTCACTTTCATTAAGACGCTATTTAGTTCCTCTTCACTTTCTGCCATAAGGGTGGTGTCATCTGCATATCTGAGGTTATTGATATTTCTCCCGGCAATCTTGATTCCAGCTTGTGCTTCTTCCAGTCCAGCGTTTCTCATGATGTACTCTGCATATAAGTTAAATAAGCAGGGTGACAATATGCAGCCTTGACGTACTCCTTTTCCTATTTGGAACCAGTCTGTTGTTCCATGTCCAGTTCTAACTGTTGCTTCCTGACCTGTTTCATTCTGTATTCCAAGGCCAAATTTGCCTGTTACTCCAGGTGTTTCTTGACTTCCTACTTTTGCATTCCAGTCCCCTATAATGAAAAGGACATCTTTTTTGGGTGTTAGTTCTAAAAGGTCTTGTAGGTCTTCAAAGAACCATTCAACTTCAGCTTCTTCAGCATTACTGTTTGGGGCATAGGCTTGGATTACCATGATATTGAATGGTTTGCCTTGGAAACGAACAGAGATCATTCTGTCGTTTTTGAGATTGCATCCAAGTACTGCATTTCAGACTCTTTTGTTGACCATAATGGCTGCTCCATGTCTTCTAAGGGCGTCCTGCCCACAGTAGTAGATATAGTGGTCATCTGAGTTAAACTCACCCATTCCAGTCCATTTTAGTTCGTTGATTCCTAGAATGTTGATGTTCACTCTTGCCATCTCCTGTTTGACTTCTTCCAATTTGCCTTGATTCATGGACCTAACATTCCAGGTTCCTATGCAATATGTGGTCCACTGGAGAAGGGAATGGCAAACCATTTCAGTATTCTTGCCTTGAGAACCCCATGAACAGTATGAAAAGGCAAAGTGATAGGATACTGAAAGAGGAACTCCCCAGGTCAGTAGGTGCCCAGTATGCTACTGGAGGTCAGTGGAGAAATAACTCCAGAAAGAATGAAGGGATGGAGCCAAAGCAAAAACAACACCCCGTTGTGGATGTGACTGGTGATAGAAGCAAGGTCCGATGCTGTAAAGAGCAATGGAATATTACTTATCCCTTAAAAAGAATGAAATAACACCTATGCAGCAAAATGGATGGACCTAGAGATTCTCATACTGAGAGAAGTAAATTATACAGAGAAAGAGAAATATGCTATCCCTTATACATTGAATGTAAAAAGCAATGATACAAATGAACTTATTTACAAAACAGAGTCACAGACTTCCCTGGTAATCCAGTGGCTAAGACTACAAACTCTGAAAGCAGGGGACCTGGGTTCGACCCTTGGTCAGAGAACTAGATCCCACATGCCACAACCAAGACCCTATGCAGCCAAATTTAAACTAAAATATAAAATAAAGTAGAATAAAATAAAATGGGATAAAGATTGGAAAGGAAGATAGGAAACTGTCATTCTCACATGCTAATCTTCTCCTCTAAATGACAATAGAGAATATAGTATTTATGGGTCTGTATCTGGACATAGTATTGATGCTTATCCCAACTTTATCATCTACTAGCTGTGTGACTCTGGGCAAGCTACTTAACCAACCTGGGCCACAGTTTCCTCATTTTTAAAGTGGAGATAGCACCTGTATACTTAATAGGGTTGTTGTACTGATGAAACAAGGTTGTACATGTAGAGCAGGTACTAAGTGAAAGTAAAAGTTGCTCAGTCATGTTTGACTCTCTGCGACCCCATGGACTATACAGTCCATGGAATTCTCTAGGCCAGAATCCTGGAGCAGGTAGCCTTTCCTTTCTCCAGGGGATCTTCCCAACCCAGGGATTGAACCCAGATTTCCCACATTGCAGGTGGATTCTTTACCAGCTAAGCCAGAAGGGAAGCCCAGAGAAGGTACTAAGTTTACAGTAAACATTCATTGTTGTCTGATATTATAGCTTTCTATATTTATCCTCTATTTTTTTTATTGTTTAAATGCTAACCCTCTATTTGATTCTTCTGTTAATGTGAATCCATGTTCTTCTCATTTTACTTTCAGAGACTATAATTTTTGGCCCAATAAGAGCATTTCATCTTGTTTCCTTGTGAGTACAGAAGTTGTTAACCTTGGTTTTCTGTGACTAGCAGGCTCTGGGGGACTTTCACTTGCTGGATTATACTTATTCACTGAGTTTTTTATTTTTTCAAAGAATATATCAGTTTTTAAAGATTTTTTTAATGTGGACTTTTAAAAAAATCTTTATTGAATTTGCTATGACATTGTTTCTGTTTTATGTTTTTTTTTTTTTTTTTTTGGCCACAAGACACATGAGATCTTAGGTCCCCAACCAGGAATTGAACCTGCACCCCCTGGTTGGAAGGTAAAGTCCTAACCACTGGACCTGCCAGGGAAGTCCCTATCAGTTTTCTATAGAAAGGAAAAACAAACATTTAAAAACCCCAATAACCAAAAATTCAAACCACCTATTCCTCTTGGCTCACAATCAACCTGAGAGTAGACAATTTATTGAATTCAACGAGGTCTGGTCAATCCTATTTGACTGTTATCTTTATCTTACCTTGACCTTCGAAAAACAATTCAGGGATCATTTTTATTTCAGGAAACAGTGACAGCTCACATCTACAGATGAGAAGGAAATGGCACACCCCGCCCCCCTACTCCAGTGTTCTTGCCTGGGAGATCCCATGGACAGAGGAGCCAGACGGGCTACAGTCCATGGGGTTGCAGAGAGTCACACAACTTAGTGACTCAAACACACAAACACACATATGTACAGGATATTTGAGGCATAGCCATTTCTAGGACAGGGTGATACTCAGATGAGTATAATCTGGCCTCAGCCCTTAGGGGATTACAATTCAAGAGGAAAATACTAAGAACTCATGAGGGACCACACCGGTGACTGTCTAATGGATTCCGTGACAGTGAAGCCCATAGAATTTCTGAGCAGGGAACCAGCACCTGAGGCTCTCTCCTCAGATGCTGTTAGGGTTGTTCATCTGTAAGGGAACTCCACAGACAAGAAGGGCCTTTACATTGCTGACTGAGTAACAGGGTCAGCCAGAGAGAAGAGAGCACTTTCTGCTTGAGCTAATGGTCAAGCCACTTTGGGGACCGTGGACTCCAAACTATGACATTCTGCAACCCAGAGAACTCAGACAACCCCTTTGTCAAGGGAACCTCTCAGTACACTCTCTGAAGCTGTGTTATAGACACCCAACTCAATATTACCTATCTTTCAAAGGAGTGTTTTGTATGTGTGTTTATCTTTCTCACGTGCGTGTGTGTTTTGCAGGTTCTGCACTAGAGATTTTTTTAATTTAATGAATTAATTGATATATACATACATATATTTATTTTATGGTTGTGCTGGGTCTTCAGTGCTGCACAGGCTTTTCTCTAGTTGCAGCCAGTGGGGGCTATTCTTCGTTTCAGTACATGGGCTTCTCGTTGCAGTGGCTTCTCTTGTTTAGCAGCACAGACTCTAGGGCATGCAGGCTTCAGCAGTTGCCGCAAATGGCTCAGTAGTTGTGGCTCCCAGGCTCTAGAGCACAGGCTCAGTAGTTGTGGTACACAGGCCTAGTTGATCTGCCCAGACCAAGGATCAAACCCGTGTCTCCTGCATTGGTAGATGGATTCTTTACCATTAAGCCACCAGGGAAGCCCAAGACTTTTTTAAAAGATATTTTTGAGGTGGACCACATTAAAGCCTTTACTGAATTTATTACAATATTCCTTCTGTCTCATATTTTGGTTTTTTGGCCCCAAGACATGTGGGATCTCAGCTCCCTGACCAGGAATTGAACCTGCATTGCCAGCATTGAAAGGTGAAGTCTTAACCAGTGGACTGCCTAAGAAGTCTCCCTAGAGATTTCTTTTTAAATTCATGAAACAATCAAATGCTGAGGCAGCCTAGAGAGGGCAAGACCTATCAGACCTATATTCAGTCCTCATCTCCCTGGGACGAAAAGCCACTTTCCCCATGGGCCAGTTATTAGAAGGAATCCTTAAGAGAGAGACATGGGACCAGATTTAAGGGATTTCTCCTAGTATAAGGGATGCAGAGCAGAAAAGGCTGCTGCTGCCACCAATGCTGTTGGCCCTGGAGGATCCCAGGGGAGCTGCCAGACAGAGGAAGCCCCCAGCCACCTCTGGGAGATGTTTGGGGGTCCATGCTGGTGAACTTTCATCCTCATTATGTTTAAAAGCCTTTGCCTTGAAGAGTTTGTAAATTAGCACTGAGAACCATGCTACTCCTTTATGGTTAATTTCTCCAAGGCTGCCTTGTTAAGTGTATGCAAATCACATCATTAATATGCTAAGTCTCTCTCCAGGGGGCTGGTCTTCCAACCCTGCTCTGCTGTTGACTGACAGTTGTGCTTGTCCCTTTGGGCTTGTGGCATAGGGGCTTCTTAAGGTGGTCACTTTGGGAAACTTCTTAATGCTGGGGCTTAATGGTCAGGTCTCCACATCTTTCACTTTCCTCACTCAATTCATTTTTCTTTCTGAAGACTCTGGCCTGAGTGTGAGGAGTCTCAGACCCAAGTCTTAACTCTTCATCTCTCTGGTCCTTCTTGAATTTTCTCCATTGTAAAATAAGCAAAAGAGTTTGGGGGCACCATTGAGGAATAGCTGAAAAATCAAAACAGCCCCAAGCAAAATATACCACATCATCAATTCAATGGACATGATAGTCAAGGACAGTAAAGCCTGACATGCTGCAGTCCATGGGGTCACAAAGAGTCGGACACAACTGAGTGACTGAATGACAACAAATATACTCCAATAAAAATTAATTTAAAAAAGACTGAACTGAAAAGGAAAGCACTGGATTACTCAGCAGGAGTGATTATCCCTGCTCTATAATTGTGTGTCAACACATCTCTGTCTATTGAATATCCACCATATATTTCAGTTCCTCCGATGGCTGCTTCATGGCTTGTCACTGTCCAACATCACTCCCCATCCAGACCACACCTGTTGATAGGTCCACAAAGCAAGGCATTTGCTTTCACTCTGATTCTGAATGAGGTGGATGTGAGAGCTTTGATTTCCCCATCTTCATGTTTCTGAGAACTTGGTCTTCCAGAATGAAGCAGTTTGAAATGACAATTGCATTGTTCCTTTCTATCTTTTTCATTCCCTCCCCATAGTGAAAGTAGAAAAAAACTGGTGTGTGTGTGTGACAGCTCTTCAGATATGTTTTTTTTTTTAATTAATGTATTTATTTGGTTGCATCAGGTCTTAGTTGTGACACACAGGATCTTTATTCCATCATGCACATGGATTCTCCAGTTATGGCTCGGGCTCAGTAGTTGTGGCACACACACTTAGTTGCCCCACGGCATGTGGGATATTATTTCCCTGACCAGGGATCAAACCCACATACCCAGCTGTGCAAGGCAGATTCTAAACCACTGGACCACCAGGAAAGTTCCAGATATATTTCATTTTGGATCAGCCTGTCTGCAGGAAACGGCCATTCTCTGACTTTCCATGAGGTTGACTAACCAAGGCAGATATTGTCCTTGAGAAGGGGAGGCAGGGGCGGGGGGTGGATATAGTAGGTCTGGGAGGATGTCTTCAGGCTCCATTGCACGGCAGATGCAAGACCTAGTTCTTCAATCGGGCACTGCAGTCATAAAACTGCTATTTTTTTTTATCTCTATCTTCCTGACTCCTGTACCATGTTTCTCAACAATAAAGAAACTACGGAGAAGGAGAAAAAAGAATATAATTATTCCTCTGAACCCCAGGAACCAGTTTTTACTCTCAGCAGGGTACCAGCCTTTGTTCAACCCATTTAGTTTAATGGTCCTTCTAAAAGATTTCTCAGTGAGAGTCAACAGCCTCGGTTTCAACAAATACCCACTCTACACAGTGAGCAAGAAGTAGTGGGGCTGAGCAGAGCTTTAATGTAAACTTGGAGCCACTAAAAGAATATTTAACACGGGAATTACCAGTCACAGGATGACAACACCCAGGTGTGCTGTGTCATCAGTCCAGTGTCCATCCCAATTTTTCATGCTCAATGTCAAATACTGAAATCATGAAAGACACTTTTCTAAAATGAAACCTGACATTTATGAAGGACCCATTACATGGGTTTTCGAATTGATACTTTTGAATTGTGGTGCTGAAGAAGACTCTTGAGAGTCCCTTGGACTGCAAGGAGATCAAACCGGTCAATCCTGAAGGAAAACAACCCTGACTATTCATTGGAAGCACTGATGCTAAAGCTGAAGCTCCAATCCTTTGGCCACCTAATGTGAAGAGACCACTCATTGGAAAAGACCCTGATGCTGGGGAAGATTGAAGGCAAAAGGAGAAAGGGGGCAACAAAGGATGAGATGGTTGAATGGCATCACTGACTCAATGGACATGAGTTTGAACACACTCTTGGAGACAAGCCTGGCAAACTGTAGGCCATGGGGTCACAAAAAGTCTGATATGACTTAGCAACTGAACAACAAGAACAACATTGCATGGGAGGTATATGATATGTGATCTATCTAATCCTCAGAGAACCTCATAAACAGGAGTTATTCTTGTTCCCATTTTGCAGTGAGAAAACTGAGTTTCTGATGGATTAAGAACATTGGCCCACAGTTACCTGTCTGGTGAATAGTAGAGACAGAACACAAACCCACATCTCCCACAGTCCCTGTTTTTCCATAAAACACACTGCTCATCCTCCACCCCATCTACTGACTGTTGGAAGATACTCCAATATTTAGGTGGAGAGATTCTGTGTTCCTGAGGGCAGTTGACAACTATTCTGTTATGCCACCTTGGAGATGCAGTTCCCTCTAAAACTGAAATATAAGTACAGATGCCTTTTAATGACATTTCAAAACACTTAACAGTGAACACTCCCCAAGGAAAGGATATTTCCAGTTTCTTTCCACTAAGACATCTTTTGAGGAAATACCTTTCCTTTTACCAAAGGCCAACCCCTTCACTTGTGCTCTGACTCACACCCCTACCCCACCTCCCCAGGAGAGGTTTGTCTCTCCATCAGCACCTCAACGTGACCACGGATCCAATTTCTCCTCTCCTTCAACAGACACTCCCACACCAGGCTTCATTTCCTTCTCCATTGCTATCCTGACTAGCTTTATTCTTTCACAGATGAATTATCCACTGCCTCATCTCTTGATCCCTCTTCAACCCACCCAGAGACTGAGATGTTTTTCTGCTTCTATATGAAAGAAAGAGAGGAAGGAAGAAAGAAAGAGAGAGAAGGAAAGAAGGGAAGGAGGCTTAATGCGAGTTTCTGTGCCTGGTGCATAGTGAGACCAAATAAACAGAAATGTCTGAGTTTGGAGCAGAGAAAGGTTTACTGCAGGGTCATGCAAGGAGACCCTGGGTGGACTAGTTGCTCATGCCCTAAAATACCGTAAGCTTCCAGAAGGGTTTGGGCAAGTTACTTTTAAAATCCAGGTGGGGGTCACAGGGTCTGTGATCAGCTTGTGCACAACTCTCTGATTGGCTGATAGTGAGGTAACAGGTGGTGTCACAAAGGTGAACTTGATCAATCCTTAGGCTCCAGGAGGCCTGGGGCTCTGTGCTTATGGGTATCAAGTAGTTAACATCTTCTATTTATTGCAGAGGAGAGGTTTTCTACATCTGCAAAACAACTCTGGAAATGTGAATTATATACTATTATCTAGCTACTTCAGTCCTCTCCCTATCTCTGCTCAGTCCAGTTAACTCTTTGAGACCCCAGGCAAAGGATAGCCTGCCAGGCTCCTCTATTCTTGGTAATTCCCAGGCAAGAATACTGGAATGGGTTGCCATTTCTTCTTCCCGGGGATCTTCCTGACCCAGGGATGGAACCCACATCTCCTGTACTGGCAGGCAAATTATTTTACCCACTGAGCCACCTGGGAAGCCAGGTACTTTAGAGAGGAGCTAAAGCAGAGGAAATGGGAGAAGGCCCTAAAGGGTCCTCCTTGGGAACACTTGTGAGCCAATTGGCACACAGGTAATCTAGATGGTCTGTGACCTGGTGTGGCTGAGCCCATGGGAATATGGGAAAGGGTGTATGATGTAGGAGGTGGGGTGTCAGTGGGAACCCAGTGCCATCCTTCACTACTGAGCTGAGAATTGGGATATGATTCTTTTGATCCTCTTGACATTGGGAGCCAGTGAATCAATTTGGAATGGGATGACAGCCCCTGGGCTGTGGTTTGGATGCTCACTCTAGTTATGCATGTAAAATGGCGGAAAGCAAAGACCAGCAGCCAAAAAACCCATAAGGCTGATATGAAGTGATAATAAAGGCATAAGCAAGGGCAGTAGAGACTGGAAAGAGAGCAAGAAAACTGCGATTAATAAGCCTTGGTTTACCTGGATATGAGGGGAGAGGAATAGGATAAACTGAAGCTAAATGATGCTCAAGTGGCTGGCAGGAGGGAGAACCCCTGAAAGGACCAGAGAACAGCTGTGCACTTACGTGCTGATCAAAACTTCCATAACATCTTACAGAAAAACCTGAATGAACCTTTTGGCCAACCAAATATTTGGAACACCTAGCGCATAGTCCAGCACCTGGTCCAGCACTTATTTACATCTTCCTTTCCCACTAGACTATGAACTTTTTGAGAGATTTTTGGATGGAGCTATCTTATTTTTGTACAACCCAGATGAAAGAGCCTACTGAGTCATAGATGTTCAACCAAATAAACCAAATAAGTATCAGAGGGATGACTGGTGATGAGCTTAGTTTTCAAGACCATATTTGAAGAAGCATCAAGTCATTATAAGAAGATCTAGTAGGCAGGAAGAACTTTTATTTTCTTTTAGGAAGTGTTTGGGGTACTTGAAGAAGGGGTATTTGCCAGTATGAGAGGTGAGGATGATGAGATCTCATAGCAAGCCCTACATTTTACAGTTTTGTTTTGTTTTGTTTTAATTTAGGAAAGGACATTTGGTTAAATATTTCTTGTCCTTTAAACATTTTGGAAAATGCAAATGACAGAAAAGTTAAATCACTAAAGCACCATTATTAATAATAGCTACTACATATTTAGATAAATATTTTGTTAAATATTTTATTTAACTGATAAGGGAACTGAAATAAGTACTAGCTTTCAGCTATACCACTAGTTAGTGGTATAAGCAGATGTAGAACCTAGCTAGCTCTTTTAAGCCATGCACTATTGTTGTCATCTCTATGCAAAATTGTTTCTCCATTAAAGATAAGTGAGAAATGTACCAACATGTATATAGTGTTTCATTTCTTTTGAGCAAGGTTATTTACTTTCCTATTTGAAAACCACACATGTGTCTATGTGCATACCCAGGATATTTTGTGATATTAACTAAACCCTTTTTTTTTTTTTTTTATGCGTTTTAATACTGTTGTCTTTTCTCCAATAGTCAGGAAGTCATGATAACTTGTTTCATGGACTGGTCTCAGAGATCTCAGGCCCTGGAATTACAGTAACAACAGACATCAATGAAGTTACTGAATGGATTTGTTAAACTTATAAATAATAGTTTTTAAAGCCAAGGTTTTCAGTTCCAGGATATAAGTCTTTTGTTTGATTATTTGCTTTTGAGAGAGAAAGGAGGTCTTTTGAAGCTAAAAAGACTAAGAGCTCTAAAGAAGGAAGACATAAAATTTCTAAAATAAAATAAATAATTTGGAAAGAGAATGCAGACTGTTATAAGATCTAGTTCCTGCCCAAAAGAAAATAAAAATCTAACACTCTGGCAGAAGGACATACTGCCTCCCAAATGGGTTTGGCAAGGAATTCAGAGGATTGTAGGAAGAACCCAAGAGCAGAGGTGATTTATGTCTTACTTCCTGGGGTGACATCTGTGCATGCCTCATAAAACCAGAGGGATATATTAGTAATGAATGAGGAAGGTGCTCAGGGAAAAGGGGCAGAGACACCTCCAGAGTCCTAAACACCCAGGAATGAACCAAAACAACCCACTGAAGTAGGAATTAGGTCAAGGAGGCAATTTATCTGCCATTGACCATTCGTTAGAGGTCATGGCTGAGGGTGCACATCAAAATAGAATGCTATAGACCAAAAGATAATGAAACACTATAGAGAGCCCAGAAATAGACCCACAAAAATTTTGTCAACTGATTTTTTACAAAGGAGCAAAGGCTATACAAGGAAGAAAAGACAGTCTTTTCAACAAATGCTGTTGGACCAACTGGACATCTACATGCAAAAAAAATAAATAAAAGAATTCAGATACAGATCTTATTATGCCTTACAAAAATTAACTAAAAATGGATCATAGACCCAATGTAAAATGCAGAACTGCAAAAATCCTTTAAGATAATAAAGGACAAAATCTAGATGACCTGAAGTATAGCTATGATCTTTTTTTTTAGATACAACCCCAAAAGTGCAGTCTATGAAAGAAATAATTGGTAAATTGAACTTCTTTAAAATTCAAATCTTCTGCTCTGCAAAAGACACTGTCAAGAGAATGAGCCTATAAACTACAGGCTAGAAGAGAACATTTGGAAAAGATATATCTGATTAAAAAAAAACAAAACAAAAAAACCCTTTTATCCCAAATATGTAAAGAACTCTAAAAACTCAGCTTAAGAAACCACTTAGTTGAAAAATGGACAAAAGACCTGAATAGGCACCTCACCAAGGAGATATACAGATGTCAATAAGCATGAAAAATGGTCCACATTATATATCACCAGGCTGCAAGTTAAAACAACAATAAGATACCACTGCACACCTATTTTTTTGAAAATGAAATTTGCTCAGTTGTGTCTGACCCTTTGTGATCCCATGGACTATACAGCCCATGGAATTCTCCAGGCCAGAATACTGCAGTGGGTATTCTCCAGGGGATCCTCCCATCCCAGGGATTGAACCCAGGCCTCCTGCATTGCAGGCAGATTCTTTACCAGCTGAGCTATCAAAGAAGTCTTATTAGAACACACCTACTAGAATAACCAAAATCTGAATTCTGAGATCTTCCAAATGACCTAATGGTTGTCCAACAGACTGACTCTCAAAAAGGGGGTGACTGAGTCTATTTCAAGTTGATGAGGTCATCTCTTCTGGTATCAGCAATATCAAAGGCTTAAGAACCAAAATAACTGGATAGAGTTCAATGACAGAGCAAAATAAAGAATATCCCACACCTGGATTTTATCACTCTGTGTAGTAGTCAAGCCTACTCCTTGTGTTTTCTTTGATTACATGGAAAAGTTTGACCTTAAAGAAGAATTATAAAAAAAAAAAAAATTGCACAGGACTTATCCTCTCAGCAACAAATACCACTTATGAGCTGGCATCTGGCAGGTGAGACACAGCAACACACCTTTATGACAGCATCTTCTGCACTTGTAAGGGTGAAGTCCCCCTTTTGCCATTGAGCCTGCCATTCTAGTGCACACCTTCTTCACTGGGAAGTCCATCTGAACTGGAATACTAAACAAAGCTTGGAATCTAGAGGTGACATGAGCATCTCACCACCAGTCAGCCCAGAAGTAGAAAAACTCCAGGCAGGGAACCAGATAGGGTCAGCCTTGCTCCTCAGTGAGGTGGGGCAGAGATAGAATGCACATGGCAGGCTGGAAAGCAGTGAGCAGAAGCTGCTCTCCTTCTGCATTTCCCTGGAGACAGGATGCTCATACACCTAGACTATAGTCCTTCTGCCTTTGTGCCTATGCTCATCCCAAATCCTCCAAAAAGACAGCTTCAGGATTTGGACCTGTTAGGTAGTTGGAATAGGAAAAAGGAGTCCAAAATAGTGGTGGCTAAAAGACAAAGAAAATAAAAAACCTGCAAACATAGAAAAAAGAAAGGTCCAAGGACCAGAGTGAGAACCTCAGGTGAAACAAATAGCCCTTCTCGCTAGCCCAATTCATATAGGGCAGGCTCAGTGGGAGGAGAAAAACACATTAAAAAGAGGAGCCAAAATTGAGCCACTCTCTTCTTTTGGGTCAGCCTGCCCTCAGGCCTCAAGGATGGATTTTCCTTTGCTTGTAAAATAAAACTGAGCTGTAACTGAGCAGTAACACTGGTCCACCACTGCAAATTTTTGCTGCAGTGAGACAGAACTGAAGAAATTATATACTCCCCTAACAGACCTTAGGGCAACAAAAAAGTTCTTTGGATTAGATCTAACTGAGCCAGGGCAGTCAGGTGGACTTCAGTTCAGTTCATTTCAGTCGCACAGTCATGTCCGACTCTTTGAGACCCCATGAATCGCAGCACGCCAGGCCTCCCTGTCCATCACCAACTCCCGGAGTTCACCCAGACTCACCTCCATCGAGTCGGTGATGCCATCCAACCATCTCATCCTCTGTCATGCCCTTCTCCTCCTGCCCCCAATCCCTCCCAGCATCAGAGTCTTTCCCAATGAGTCAACACTTCACATGAGGTGGCCAAAGTACTGGAGTTTCAGCTTTAGCATCATTCCTTTCAAAAAACGCCCAGGGCTGATCTCCTTCAGAATGAACTGGTTGGATCTCCTTGCAGTCCAAGGGACTCTCAAGAGTCTTCTCCAACACCACAGTTCAAATGCATCAATTCTTCAGTGCTTAGCCTTCTTTACAGTCCAACTCTCACATCCATACATGACCACAGGAAAAACCACAGCCTTGACTAGACGAATCTTTGTTGGCAAAGTAATGTCTCTGCTTTTGAATATGCTATCTAGGTTGGTCATAACTTTCCTTCCAAGGAGTAAGCGTCTTTTAATATCATGGCTGCAATCACCATCCGCAGTGATTTTGGAACCCCAAAAATAAAGTCTGACACTGTTTCCACTGTTTCCCCATGTATTTGCCATAAAGTGATGGGACCAGATGCCATGATCTTCGTTTTCTGAATGTTGAGCTTTAAGCCAACTTTTTCACTCTCCACTTTCACTTTCATCAAGAGGCTTTTTAGTTCCTCTTCCCTTTCTGCCATAAGGGTGGTGTCATCTGCATATCTGAGGTTATTGATATTTCTCCCAGCAATCTTGATTCCAGCTTGTGCTTCTTCCAGTCCAGCGTTTCTCATGATGTACCCTGCATACAAGTTAAATAAGCAGGGTGACAATATACAGCCTTGACGTACTCCTTTTCCTATTTGGAACCAGTCTGTTGTTCCATGTCCAGTTCTAATTGTTGCTTCCTGACCTGCATATAGTTTTCTCAAGAGGCAGATCAGGTGATCTGGTATTCCCATCTCTTTCAGAATTTTCCACAGTTTATTGTGATCCACACAGTCAAAGGCTTTGGCATAGTCAATAAAGCAGAAATAGATGTTTTTCTGAAATTCTCTTCCTTTTTCCATGATCCAGTGGATGTTAGTAATTTGATCTCTGATTCCTCTGCCTTTTCTAAAACCAGCTTGAACATCTGGAAGTTCGCGGTTCACATTTTGCTGAAGCCTGGCTTGGTAATTTTGAGCATTACTTTACTAGCATGTGAGATGAGTGCAATTGTGTGGTAGTTTGAGCATTCTTTGGCATTGCCTTTCTTTGGGATTGGAATGAAAACTGACCTTTTCCAGTCCTGTGGCCACCGCTGAGTTTCCCAAATTTGCTGGCATATTGAGTGAAGCACTTTCACAGCATCATCTTTCAGGATTTAAAATAGCTCAACTGGAATTCCATCACCTCCACTAGCTTTGTTTGTAGTGATGCTTTCTAAGGCCAACTTGACTTCACATTCCAGGATGTCTGGCTCTAGGTGAGTGATCACACCATCGTGATTATCTGGGTCATGAAGATCTTTTTTGTACAGTTCCTTGTGTATTCCTGCCACCTCTTCTTAATATCTTCTGCTTCTGTTAGGTCCATACCATTTCTGTCCTTTATCAAGCCTATCTTTGCACGAAATGTTCCTTGGTATCTCTGATTTTCTTGAAGAGATCTCTAGTCTTTCCCAGTCTATTATTTTCCTCTATTTCTTTGCATTGATCACTGAAGAAGGCTTTCTTATCTCTTCTTGCTATTCTTTGGAATTCTGCATTCAGATGCTTATATCTTTCCTTTTCTCCTTTGCTTTTCACTTCTCTTCTTTTCACAGCTATTTGTAAGGCCTCCCCAGACAGCCATTTTGCTTTTTTGCATTTCTTTTCCATGGGGATGGTCTTGATCCCTGTCTCCTGGACAATGTCACGAACCTCTGTCCATAGTTCATCAAGCACTCTGTCTATCAGATCTAGTCCCTTAAATGTATTTCTCACTTCTACTGTATAATCATGAGGGATTTGATTTAGGTCATACCTGAATGGTCTAGTGGTTTTCCCCACTTTCTTCAATTTAAGTCTCAGTTTGGGAATAAGGAGTTCATGATCTGAGCCACAGTCAGCTCCTGGTCTTGTTTTTCCTGACTATAGGGCTTCTCCATCTTTGGCTGCAAAGAATATAATCAATCTGATTTCAGTGTTCACCATCCGGTGATGTCCATGTGTAGAGTCTTCTCTTGTGTTGTTGGAAGAGGGTGTTTGCTATGACCAGTGTGTTCTGTTGGCAGAACTCTATTAGCCTTTGCCCTGCTTCATTCCGTATTCCAAGGCCAAATTTGCCTGTTACTCCAGGTGTTTCTTGACTTCCTACTTTTGCATTCCAGTCCCCTATAATGAAAAGGACATCTTTTTTGGGTGTTAGTTCTAAAAGGTCTTGTAGGTCTTCAAAGAACTGTTCAACTTCAGCTTCTTCAGCGTTACTAGTTGGGGCGTAGGCTTGGATTACTGTGATATTGAATGGTTTGCTTTGGAAACGAACAGAGATCATTCTGTCGTTTTTGAGATTGCATCCAAGTACTGCATTTCATACTCTTTTGTTGACCATGATGGCTACTCCATTTCTTCTGAGGGATTCCTGCCCGCAGTAGTAGATATAGTGGTCATCTGAGTTAAATTCACCCATTCCAGTCCATTTTAGTTCACTGATTCCTAGAATGTCGATGTTCTCTCTTGCCATCTCCTGTTTGACCACTTCCAATTTGCCTTGATTCATGGACCTAACATTCCAGGTTCCTATGCAATATTGCTCTTTACAGCATTGAACCTTGCTTCTATCACCAGTCACATCCACAACTGTGTATTTTTTTTGCTTTGGCTCCATCACTTCATTCTTTCTGGAGTTATTTCTCCACTGATCTCCAGTAGCATACTGGCACCTACTGACTCAGGGAGTTCCCCTTTCAGTATCTATCATTTTGCCTTTTCATACTGTTCATGGGTTTCCAAGGCAAGAATACTGAAGTAGTTTGCCATTCTCTTCTCCAGTGGACCACATTCTGTCAGACCTCTCCACCATGACCTGTCCGTCTTGGGTGGCCCCATACAGCATGGCTTAGTTTCACTGAGTTAGACAAGGCTGTGGTCTGTGTGATCAGATTGGCTAGTTTTCTGTGATGATGGTTTCAGTATGTCTGTGCTTTGATGCCCTCTCACAACACCTACTGTATTACTTGGGTTTCTCTTACCTTGGACATGGGGTATCTCTTCATGCCTCCTCCTGCAAAGCGCAGCTGCTGCTCCTTACCTTGAATGAGGGGTATCTCCTCACAGCCACCCCTCCTGACCTTGAACGTGGAGTACCTCCTCTCGGCCCTCCTGCGCCCCAAAATCTTCTCATGCTAAGACATGACTTGAGTGACTAGAATTGGAGGGGGTGGCAGGCTGACATTCTCATGAAGGTAGTTCAAGAAAGTGATGTCATAATATGGCATATGAGACATATTTATTAATAAGAAAGACTACAAATCCATAATAGACAGCTAAGTAAAATTTAAGGGAGATTAGAAAGAAAAGAGACAGAGAGAGGCAGTGGAGACTCAAAACACAAAAAAAAACCTGTCAGATTGAAAATTCTGATGAAACTTTTCTTAAAAAATAGAAACAAGCATATTAACACACATACATGAAATCTAGAAAAATGGTACAGATGATCTTATTTGCAAAGCAGAAATAGAAAGACAGATGTAGAAAACAAGAAGAAAAAGAGGGTGGGATGAATTGGGAGACTGCAATTGACATATACATACTACTGATACTATGTGTAAAATAGATAACTAAATGAAAACCTGTGTATAGCACAGGAAACTCAATTCAATGCTCTGTGGTGACCTAAATGGGAAGGAAATCCAAAAAAGAGAGGATATGTTTATTCATGCAGCTGATTCACTTTGCTGTACAGTATGAGAATACAAATTAATTTTAGAAAAAAAAGGGAAATTTTAAAAAGCAAAAACAAAATAAGAATGGGCAGGGAAATAAACGGAGGTATGATGTAGAAATGGGTCAGAACCAATAGTAAATCTAATACCATTTAACCAAAGGTCTAAGTACATGCTTAGAAGAGAAAAGTAAAAGATAAAGGGAAATATTTGACCAATATTTGAAAAAAAGCTCAAAGTGGGGAAAAAATTGGCTACAGTTGGAAGTGTATTGAACACAAAATGGATCACAAAGTTGGTGAACAAACAGATGTCCAGTTGGCATAGGTTTGAATGATAACTGAGTTTCCAAAGATTATTAACCACAATAATTTTAGTCAAATGCAAGACAAAAAAGTACAGACACAGGATGCACAATGAGAAATATCTGCTGAAGGGGTGCAGTGGGAGGGCTTTGGTGGCGGGGAGGAACCAAGCTGTGAACAGTGAGGGCATCTCTTGACAAACAGCTGCTGGCAATATTTGTGGATTTGTATTTCATATCCGATAGTGTTAGTGTTAGTCACTCTGTCATGTTCAACTCTGTGAAATCATGGACTGCAGCATGCCAGGCTCCTCTGTTCATGGAATTCTCCAGGCAATAATACAGGATTAGGTTGTCATTCCCTTTTTCAGGGAATCTTCCTGACTCAGGGATCAAACTGGGGCCTCCTGTATTGCAGGCAGATTCTTTACCACTGAGACACTGGGGAAGAACATCATATCTATTAAGGATTTGGAAACCCTCAGGCACAGTTCTTTCCTGGAGAGCTGATAGCATGTAGGCCACATTCACAACCCTGAATAAAATAAATACAATCTTCTACTGCAGATCTGTCTCTGTAAAATCTTTCTTCTATAATATGGAAATTTTAGAGCATGACCTGAACCAGACCAGAATTATCATAAAATATATAAGGACACCAAGAATAGGAGATTCATTTAAATACCAGTGTCTGTCATTTGGGGGATTGTACACACCCAAGATAGAAATAGCACTCTCCCTGAGTTATGAGATCTGTCTATGACACAGTTGGAATTTCAGAAACTTGGGTACATGCATGCTAAGTCACTTCAGTTGTGTTCAACTCTTTGTGACCCTAAGGACTGTAGCCCACCAGGCTCCTCTGTCCACGGGATTCTCCAGGCAAGAATACTGGAGTGGGTTGCCATTCCCTCCTCCAGGAGTTCTTCCCAACCCAAGGATCGAACCCGCATCTCTTTTGTCTCCTGCATTGGCAGGTGAGTTCTTTACCACTAGGGTCACCTGGGAAACCCCGTGCTTGATCCAAAGGATAACCATTTCTCCCTTTTTCCTTAAGGTGGCCGAGGTTGGAGATATGAAAGTTGTGCTGATAGGTGAGGCACACCAACATAGGTATAAGAAAACCTTATAGGACTTTTAACCTCTCTGGGAAATGTGGCTCATGGCAAACACTGACCCAGGAAACACTGCCCAGAGATCTTTGTTCCTCTCCATGTGGCTGAGAGGCAGCTGGCTTTTCCAGTGTTCCTCCCCTGCTCCGGATGGGTGTTAATGTAATATGACCTCCCAGGCAGCCTGCGCTGAAGGCATCTCAGTGGGGAAGAATGATGACCTAGCTCACCATTAAACCCCAGCTGCCCTTCACACAATTGAGGCTTTGGGACTCTTCGTAGGTGCTCCAATTAGATTACGCTTGGGAGGGAACCATCAGATATCTATTATTTTCTAACAAAAGTCAAGTAAAGCCCTAGAGGAACCTTTTACCTCCTCTATGCATCTCAGCAAAGAACACATTGTGCTGATTGTTTTCTATTTGTCCTCCTCCCCACCCCTGGCTCAGTGCTAAAGAACCTGCCTGCCAATGCAGGAGATTCGGAAGACATGGGTTCAATCCCTGGGTTGGGAAGATCCCCTGGAATAGGAAATGGGAACCCACTCCAGTATTCTTGCCTGGAAAATTCCAAGGGCAGAGGAGCCTAGCAGTCTCTAGTCCACGGGGCTGCAAAGAGTCAGACACGACTTAGTGACTAAGCAATAAATGACATAAACAGAATAGCAGAACAAGAGTAGACACCTTGCAACTCAGCCTGGACCAGGACAAAGGCACTGTATTTCATTTTTTTAACAAGTTTTTTGTAAAATATTTACTTATTTGGCTGTGTCTGGTCTTCATTGAGGCATGCAGGCTCTTTTTGCTGGGGGTTAGTTGCTCTGCAGCATGTGGGATCTTAGTTTCCAAGCCAGGGATCAAACCTGCATCCCCTGTGTTGGAAAGTGGATTCTTAACCACTGGACTACGAGGAAAGTCCCTGTATTCTATTCTGATAGTGAGGAGGAGGTTGAGACTTGGCTGGGTAAGGGAGAAGAAAAGGATCCAGAGTGAAAGCCTGTTGCCTCCGGATGCACTCTAAAATAAGGTTATTTGTTATTTCGTTATGAAAGAGTACAGTGAAGACCAGGTTGAGGCGTGGAGAAATGGCCACAGGCAGGCTTGGTGTTTCCTTTTTCAGCAAAGAACTGACTCTAATAATTAAGCTTTTCTTATCCAATATATAATTAATTCTGCAACTGAAAAACCAATGAACTAGCCGTTGTCTCTACTAGGGATGGTTAAAGAAGCTATGGAGATCTAACCAGAAGAAAACAGACATGACATTCATCTTCAAATATCTGAGAACTTGCCGTATGGAAGAGAAGATGCACTTCTGACCAATGGATAGAATTAACAAAGAGACAGACTTTGACTCCATATAAGGCACATTTTCTAATTATTATAATCATCACACTGTGGAATGGATAATCTGTGGAATGTTGAGACCCTTGCACACTGGAAGTGTTCAGGTTGGCAGACCATCTGCCAGAAATGTGATCAAACCAGATGATCCCTTTTTTAAAATAACATTTTCTAATCATTATTAGAGTAGAATATTTCCACAGGAGGCTATTTGGGAAACAAAATACTAAGAAGAAAAGATGAATCCTTAACCCCATCGCCCATGCATGCAAGCATGCTCTGTTGTGTCTGACTCTGACCCCATGGACTATATCTTGTCAGGCTCCTCTGTCCATGGGATTCTCCAGGCAAGAACACTGGAGTAGGTTGCCATTTCCTCCTCCAGGGGATCTTCCTAACCCAGGGATCAAAGCCATGTCTCGTGCATTGGCAGGGATAGTCTTTAACACTGAGCCACCTGGGAAGCTCTCCCACTGTCCATAATTGACCTCTACTAACACTGATGTATTACCATTTGGTACTTTTTCCTGGGCAATAGAAATCAACATGAACTTTGTAAAAGCATATGTGTGTGTATATGTACACATATATATCATATGGTTTTCACAATGTGGCTTTTGTATTTTCTTTAAGTTATGTAAGATTTTTCTATGTTGTTAAATAATCTTCAAAAACATGATTTCAACACAGGGCATGACTTAATTTCTATGGATGGAAGTGTCTGTGTAATGTTCATACAATTAATGTTCCATTGAAAACATACACACACATATGCACACACATCACACTCACATACATACTTTATTAGTTCTGTTTCTTCTGGAGAATCTGACTGATGTGCCAATAATGTTACTTCTAACATCTGAATAATTGTGTTAAATCTCATACCATATCAGCAATACATAAACATTTAAATAAAAATATTTTTCTGTTTTATTGTTTATTGCTCTACCACATCCTTCCCATATCTGAGTCTTTAACTTTGCAGTTCACAAATAATCCCCCTGCCAATTTAGGAGATGCAAGAGATGCAGTTTTGATTTCTGGGTTGGGAAGATCCCCTGGAGGAAGAAATGGCAACCCACCCCAATATTCTTGCCTGGAAAATTCCAGGGACAGAGAAGCCTGGTGGGTTGCAGTCCATAGGGTCACAAAAGAGTCAGACAAGACTGAGGACACACACACACACACACACAAGGCTGTGACACATCCTTGAGTGATTGGTTTGTGAAGAATAAATACATGAAGAGAGAAAATACGTGACTCCTCGCAGGTTACAAGACGGCTTAAGACTGACCTCACACACATCCTAATAACTCTCCAATGCCAATAGCCCTTTCCAAGAGAAATTTTCTAAATTTTAGGAAAAAATTCTTCCATGACTTCCTTAATCATGTCTTCTCCATATCCCCCATTTCCTGTTTTGTGGATTCCTATTATTTATTTTTTTGGCAATCCTTGGCAGCAGGTGGGATCTTAGTTCCCCAACCAGGGATTGAATCTGTGAACCCTTCATTGGAAATGCCGAGTTTTGACCACTGGATCACCAGGGAAGTCCCAAGACTCTCTTTTCTGCGGCACATCACCCGAACTTTCCTCCCTGAGACTTTTGCCCCTGGGTGTACATGACTTGCCAAAATAGCTGCTATCCTTAGTAAAACAGGAACTTGGGGAGATAAGTGGCAAAATATCTAAGATAATCTGCATACAAGAAAGAACACACATTGTTGAGTTTTTATGGAGAAAGAAAAAGCTGGAATGTAAAATAAATATAGAAATTAGTTTTAACAGCAAATTTTTGTAGCATGAAATAGAAACAAGCAGTTATATGATAAAAACAATTACAGATATCAGACATGAAAAATACAAGAACTGGGATAACAAACACAATGCCTGAAGTGAATAACAAAATAGGTACAGCTGAAGAACAAATTAATAAGCAGAAGAATAGGTTAAGACCCTGTTTCAAAGGCATTAGAAAAGCAGAGCAACAAAAAATAACAAGGGAAAAGTTAATGTAGCTGATTAAGTACCATGACAATGACAAATGGAAAATGCAATTTACATAGCACATACTTACAACAGCAACAAAAACAATAAAATCCTTAGTAATGAATCTGACAAATGTAGAGGATGTGCACATATCAATGATAAAAATTCACTAAAAGACAGAAAGAAGTTGCTCAGTCGTGTCTGACTCTGAGACATCATGGACTGTAGCCCTCCAGACTCTTCTCTCCATGGGATTTCCCAGGCAAGAATACTGTAGTGGGTTGCCATTTCCTTCTCATCTCATGGTTAGGAAGATTTTATATAAAAATGATGCTAATTTTCCATAAATTAATCCAGATTTAACACAACTCCAGTTAAGAGAGTTTTCCATGGAACCTGACAAAATGCTGCTAAAAAGACAGACTTGTCTGAAAAAGAAGAATAAGGGCAGGATGCGTGCTTGACTAGAAGTCAGGACTTATTGTGCAGCTATATTATCCAGAACACTGTGTTGTAACACAAGGATGAACAAATTACCCAGTGGAATAGAACACAGAGCTCAGAAACTAACTGCTACATTACAGAATTTTACTAACGATGAAAGTTGCATAACAGATCACTGGGGGATAAAGTGACTAGTCAATAAATTAAGCTGGAAAATATATTTATTTATACGGAGGAAAAATTAAGTTGTATGCTTACTTTACATCAAAAATCAAAAATCAACTCCAAAAGGATTAAAAACTTAAATATCAAAAGAAGGTGGTACTTTAGTAGAAATACAGATGAATATCTTTACATCCTTGGGATTCCAAAAGCATCCTTGAACAGGAGCAAGAAGGAATAAACATAAAAGATTGCTGAAGTTGGGTATCTTGAAATCTTGATCTTATAAAAATTAAAAGATATTACAAACTTGGGGAAGAAATTATTGCTAGGGGGAATATGACTTACTAATGAAGGAAAATCATTTTGGGTTTCTATCACACAATATGGGCTGCCCTGTTGGTTCAGTTGGTAAAGAATTTGCCTGCAATGGGTCAGGAAGATTCCCTGGAGAAGGGAATGGCTAATCCATTCTTCTCAGAGTACTGGCAACTGGAATACTGGCAACTCCAGTATTTTCGCCTGCACAATTCGATGCACAGAAGAGCTTGGTAGGGTTATGTCCACACAATATATGCAAATTTCAACTCTAAGTAGATTAATAAAAATCTGAATCTTTTTTCTTACCTTTAGATGGCAAAGGTCTTCTTAAGCTTCCAAAAGCACAAAACTTTAAAAGGCATTGTTTTTTATACGGCTAAATAAAATTTAAAACTCTGCATTAATAAAGAACAGCCATAAAGTTAACAGAAAGCTGACAGACTGAGAGAATGTATTTACTCATTAAGAAAAATAAAGGAGAGGGACTTCCCTTGTGGTGCCACAGCTAAAACTCCGTGTTTCAGCATGGAAACCATCTCTGCCCTGTCCCCTCTGAGTCAAACCCCAGGTCTGCACACTTGGTCCTCTGTCCAGCCTCTTGTCTTCCTAAAGTCCCTTCCAGATGTCCTGCCCTGCTTGAAGAGAGCCTTGCCACATCCCTCTTTCTGTTGATGGTTTGCTTACCCCTCTCCCTTTAGACGGAGAAGGACATGGCAACCCACTCCAGTATTCTTGCCTGGAAAATCCCATGGACAGAGGAGCCTGGCGGGCTACAGTCTGTGAGGTCAAAAAGAGTCGGACACAACTGAGCGACTGATCACACACTCCCTTTAGATTCTGGATACTGTTTCTGAGTGAAATTGTCGCTGTGCACATACCCACTGAAGCAGCCTTTCCACCTGACTTGACGTGAACACTTGTCTCTGCTACATTCCCACTTTCTCAGGAGACAATGTGGAGTGGTCCTTCAGCCTGGCCCCACAGGCAGTGGACAGCTGGCCTCCCTCGAGGACTTGTAGATGCATGACATCCTTCCTTGGTTTTCAGTGCTAGGGCAGATTTTCCTCTGTATGCACTACTGTGGTCATTGCTGTCAATGTTTGGGAAGAGCAAGGAAATGACACCCCTCAGGTAGAATCATCTTTACTTAAAATAATTATTCATTTAGTCCATCCTAAAGGAAATCAGTCCTGAATATTCATTGGAAGGACTGATGTTGAAGCTGAAACTCCAATACTTTGGCCACCTGATGTGAAGAACTGGCTCATTAGAAAAGACCCTGATGCTGGGAAAGATTGAAGGTGGGAGGAGAAGGGGACAACAGAGGACGAGATGGTTGGATGGCATCACCAATTCAATGGACATAAGTTTGAGTAAACTCTGGGAGTTGGTGATGGACAGGGAGGCTTGGAGTGCTGCAGTCCATGGGGTCACAAAGAGTCAGACACGACTGAGCGACTGAACTGAACTGAACTGATGCTGGGTCTTCACTGCTGCACGGGCTTTTCACTAGTTGTGGTGAGCAGAGGCTACTCTCCATTTGCGGTGCAAGGCTTTCTCGTTGCCATGCCTTCTCTTGCTCTGGAGAAGGCTCTAGGATGCATGGGCTCAGAAATTGTGGTCCCTGGACTCTAGACACCTTTTTCCTCTTAGGTCCTTCTAACTTTCCATAAAGCAATCTTCTTTAGTCTGCACTCCTGGGAAAGACAAAGCATACCTCTTCCTGCAGCTTATCTGCCTCCATTTTTTAATATTCCCAGCATGTAACTATTAGTTCCAAAAGAAAAATTGCCATCAGCTTCCTTTAAAAAATAATACTTTACTTACTGAACTGCAAAATAACACAGCCTCATTTTTAAAAGGCAACACTACAGAGATACTTAAAGGGAAGAGTAATCTTCCTCCACCTACTCTCCAATGTCACCCAGTCTCCTCCACCCCTAAGATAACAAGTGTGAAGTATATGTTTTCATAGTTTCTGTCTGTTCACATACACGGTTGGTTTATGTTAAACATTTAAATGTCTATGACCTCATCTCCGCGGACTAATGGGAAACCATAGTTCCTGTCTGGTATCCCTTTGTTTCATGATTAATTTTACTGGTCAAGTAGTGAATAAAGACCCCAAAAAATGCATGGTCAGGTAACCAACTGAACTGTGAGACCATGTCCCAGGGAGATCACCCTCTTTGGTTTTAACATAGAATTTCCAGTAAATAGGCAGAATTAGCCAGACTAGTGACTCAAAACGTTTTTCACTAGAAAACAGAACAGGTCAGAAATTTTTTGAGTAAAACTCACTTTTCCACTACCAACAGCTCACCAGGTTCAAGAGAAAAACTTTTCAGGTGATGCTATTAATAATAAAGACAGACATCTGGTGTGTAATCACTGTGAAATCAAAAACAAAGCTGTGAAATCAAAAACAAAGCATTCACTGTTAAAAAACTGTCACTTGTGGGACTTCCCTGGGAGTCCAGTGGTTAAGTCTTTGCCTTCCAATGCAGGGGGTGCAGGTTCGATCCCTGGTCAGGGACCTAAGACCCCACTTGCCTTGCAGCCAAAAAGACATGAAACAGAGGAAATATTGTAACAAATTCAATAAAGACTTTAAAAACAGTCCACATGAAAAGAATCTTTTTAAAAATTGTCACTTGTTGAACACACTGCTAATATGAATGACCCCTATAGGCCACCCCAGTCTTGTCATAAACCCCCACAGGAAAGACAGAGGGATGAGAATTTCAGTCAAGAAGAAGTGATCACAAGGTTACAAGGACAAGATTTCACAGCCATCCTCCCTCCTGAGGCTCTGATTGTTTCAGTGGAATCACTCCAATTCAGGCCTGATATTTGCCAAAGCTTACTTATTCTCCATGGCACAAAACGAAACTGCAACAAGATGGCTTCACCACACGCTCGTCTGGACAGGTACGAATATTTGAGAGGCTTCTTGGTATGTCTATTTCTTGCACATGAAATGAATGTGAGCTTGTGAGGTTTGGAAATGTCAATGCATAGAATTGCCTGATCACCCAAAGGACTGTTATTGTGGGTGTGCAGAGAAGTGGAGAGGTGTGATGTGACTTATCAGCAAAGGGAGTGTCCATGGCAACCAGCCCCAGGTTTCCTTGGAGATGCTGTGCTTTGGCAGGGAGCCAATGCAAGTGCATCAGATTGGAGTCCAGAGAACAATGACATAGCCTCTGCATGGGGACAGATTGCTCCAGACATGCATATCATGCTATAAAGGGATGAGAGCTCCATATATAGAAACAACAGAGCAAACATGAGGATTCTAAAACAGAGAGTCTTGAAACAGGGTTCATACTGGGTTCTAATTTCAATTGAGCAAAGGAAGCTATTGATTAAAAGTGAAAATGTTAATCAACTCTTTGCAACCCCATGGACTGTAGCCCACCAGGCTCATCTCTCCATCGGATTTTCCAGGCAACAATTCTGGAGTGGGTGCCAGTCCCTACTCCAGGGGATCTTCCCGACCCAGGGATCAAACCCTAGCCTCCTGTATTACAGGTGGATTCTTTACCATCTAAGCCACCACAGCTGATGACTAAAGCTTTCAGGCAATTCCTCCGAAGATCACCATTTACCAGGTAAATAAATAAATATTTTTTCAAAATAAAAAAATGTGAAATACAAACACGTTAGAGAACCAAAAAGAAATGAATGTAATGATCTTGATATTAAAGATTTTTAGATGCAGCTAGGTCTCTTTTCTAAGGAAGGCAACTGCTTACATCCTCGTGTCTCTTTTATTTTTCTGCCTTTTACATTGGATAGCTTCTCTATTTAGAAACAAAACAGGAGAAAGGGATTGAGATTTGGGACATGAGAATAGCTGAAGAGGCTCTGAGGCATATACAAGATCTCAGATGAGAATTGAACGGTGATGTAGATGAAAGCAGAGTTAACAGCCTGGCTACACGTGCACCCAGTTTCTCTTGTGACTAATACAAAATTATTAGTGCTAAATTGAGCCAAAGTTTATGCTGTTCAAATGGTCCAGGAGACCCCAGGTTAAATTCCTTTATATAGACTTAAAGCCCCACTGATAGTCACTGTATATTCCATATGTGTGTAGTTTGAGCAAAATCCAAGAGATGGTGAAGGACAGGGGAACATGGTGTGCTGCAGCCCATGGGGTCGCAAAGAGCTGAACACAGCTTAACGACTGAAGAAGAAGAAGAACAACAACAGTGTGTTTTCTTCTTTCGAAAAAGAGAAGAAAACAAATTATGACTGTTAACCATTATTCTCAACTTGAGACCATAATGATCTGTGTGTATAGTTCTCAGAAAGGTCAGTGTTACATTTTAGGAACAAATGGACATGAAACACCTGACAAAGTTTCTGGAAGGACACTCGTTCAATACATGTACCAGCTTGCTCTTTACTATCCGCTACCAAAGAAGAGTAAGGGATCTACCCAGTAAGCAAACTATCTTCAACTGGGGGGATAATGTTCTGATTGGATAGCATCACTGCCCATCTTTGGTTATGGCGTTTTCATTGGCTAGCATCACTGCCCATCTTTGATTATGGCGTTCTCATTGGATAGCATCACTACCCATCATTTTTGCCTTCAGAAGGGTATTAGAAGGAAAAGAACACCTCTCCTGTTTGCATTTACATTACCTAAGTCCTCTGTATCTGTCCTACCCACAGAAAGTGGAGGTTTTAGCTCCACTCTGCTGCTGCTGCTGCTGCTAAGTCGCTTCAGTCGTGTCCGACTGTGCGACCCCATAGACGGCAGCCCACCAGGCTCCCCAGTCCCTGGGATTCCTCAGGCAAGAACACTGGAGTGGGTTGCCATTTCCTTCTCCAATGCATGAAAGTGAAAAGTGAAAGTGAAGTCACTCAGTCGTGTCCGACTTTAGCAACCCCATGGACTGCAGCCTACCAGGCTCCTCCGCCCATGGGATTTTCCAGGCAAGAGTACTGGAGTGGGTTGCCATTGCCTTCTCCGTAGCTCCACTCAGATATAAGAAATAGTAATTAATCTAAAAAGTAGATGGCTGAGTACTCAGGCAGAGTATTTGACTATTGTTAAACACTCTATAAGGTGTGTGGATATTTGTGTGTAAAATAAATGAGCAATGGCACAACCATTTGGTCTCTAAGCTTCTTGGCAGCTTGAAATTTTGCCTCATTGCTCATTAAAATATTCAAATATGAGTAGGCCACAGAATAAAATCTCCTCTGATTTTGTCAAGCACCTAATATTGTAAATCATACACAGAGCAGGGCAACATTCCAAATGCTTTCTTGGTTAACCAAACACATGAAGGATTATGCTACTCAGAGTTAAAGGCCATGCCTTTTAACTGCCCAGGGGAATAGCCCATGTTCATGCCTGCTTCAGTGGTATACTGGTAGTTGTTTAACAGTCAGCTATCTAGTGGGGGAGGTGGGGGGGAAGTGTCCTGATTTGTAGCATTTGCCAATTTCCGTGGTGTGAAACTTTCACCAGAGCTGATTTCAAGCTACTGAGGGTTTCACAAATGACTTGCAAAATTCCTGAAAGTATGACATTCAACTCTTGCAAACTGTCACCAGGCAGTCCCAGCACACCACTGCAAATGATTGGGGAAGTAATGGCAGGATATTCTACGTGCAGACAAATTTACCAAAGGCAACAAGAAATGAACACCCCCTTATAGCTGGAGCTTAAATTCCAAACTGAACTAGCCTGCTCTAGAACTGGTTTCCACAAAAGGTCCAAAGTGTGTGAAGACCCATTCTATTTGGATGTATGCTTTATTTTTGATCCTGAAAGAAATGGCATGCTCATTATGAAACAGTTGGAAAATGCAGAAAATAATTTTCTCAGGAAGCCCATAGCAATGTCTCTTGGGAACTAATTCGAAAATCACTGACAGGAACTGAGAAATGACCCAGGGCTTAGAAAATCTGAAACATGTTTTCTGATCTGTCCCGTTCTCTGTAAATTGATTTCACCTACCCACCAAACCCAGATCTCCTTGCAGTCAGATCCTTTACTGTTTGAGCCACCAGGGAAGCCCAACTAAGATCCAGCACTGCTAAATAAATATTTTTAAGTTATTACTAATATTAAGCAAAGAAGTATCTCCAGCTAATAACCAATGAAATTGGTAACATATAGATGGAGGTTCAAGTCCCCATTAGTATGATTATATAAATTAATATTTAAGATATAAATCCTTCATGTATTCAACTTAAAAAATGATTTGAAGGTAATAGGGTCATCAAAACACAGTCTCTTCCCATGTGGAATTCATAGACTACTGGAGAAAAGAGACAGCATATAATTATGCACAGGTAAATATACAATTGGGGCTTCCCAAGTGGCACCAGTGGTAAAGAATTTGCCTGCCAGTACAGGAGATGCAAGAGACTCTGGTTCCATCCCTGGATTGAGAAAATCCCCTGGAGGCAGGAATGGCAACCCACTTCAGTATTCTTGCCTGAAAAATCCCATGGACAGAGGAGCCTGGAGGGCTACAGTCCATGGGGTTGCAAAGAGTCAGACATGATTGAGTGACTTAGAATACACACAAGTATATATTAATAATTACCAATTCTAGTAAACACCAAAACTGAAATAGGATAAAATATTGTCAGAGTATGCAAGAGTGATGTTATTTGAGATATAGAGGATGAATGGGAATTAATTAGGAAAAAGGGAGAAAGGGAAAAATACCCCAAGTAGAAGGCATGGTTTGTGCCAGGACTCTGAGGTGGGGAAGTGGGAGGTGCCTCTCCAGAACTGGCCCATTGCTGGTGTGGCTGGAGAAGAAGTGGGGAGGGAAGAGGAGGGGGGAGGGAAGAGGTGGATGGGAGCCAGGCAGACAGAACTAAAGAAGTAGAGGTAGGTGCCAGGCCAAGAGGGCCAGGAACAGAAAGGTTGGGAAGTCAAAATGTAGCTGATATTCATCATAGAAATCTAGTGTTACAGAACTGTGGTGTGTGTGCTCAGTCTTGTGTAACTCTTTGCGACCCCAAGGCCAGGCTCTTCTGTCCATGGGATTTACAGGCAAGACTGGAAAGAGCGGTTTGCTATTTCTCCTCCAGAGGACCTTCCCAACTCAGGGATTGAACTTGTGTCTCTTGCATCTCCTGGATTAATAGGCAGACTCTTTACCACTGCGCCACCTGGGAAGCCCTAGATCATAGCCACAAAAGCTGCTCTGTAGAATAGGTCAGGATGAAGGGATTTATCATCCGCCAACCAGGGGGATTGAGTGAGAAGTACTATAGTGACTTAGAGAAAGAATTTATGGTTACCAGGGGGAAAGGGCAGAAGAGGGGGAAAGGGCAGAGGAGAGGGATAGTTAGGGAATTTGGGATTGACATGTGCACACTGTTATATTTAAAATGTACAGCACAGGGAACTCTGCTCAATACTATGTAACAAACTAAATGGGGAAAATATTGAAAAAGAATAGATACATGTATATGTATAACTGAATAACTTTGCTTTACACTTGAAACACAACATTGTTAATCAACTTACTCCAGTATAAAATAAAAAGTTGGAAAAAAAAGAAGTACTATAGCATTTACCGTTTAAAAGAATCTGAATATAAGCGGAACTTCAGTTCAAACTTGTGTTGTTAATTCTGCTGATAAGTCAGAAAGATAAGAACCAAGCAGTGACCTAATATTCAGCACTGTGCACGTTACTGGTGACTATGACAAGCCTGGTTGTGTGTTGCTAATCAGAAGATTGAAAAGATCAAAATCATTAGGGCAAAAGTCATTACACTGAGTCCATGGTTGGTAAAGAATCTGCCTGCAGTGCAGGAGACCCAGGGTTTGATCCCTGGGTGGGGAAGATCCCCTGGAGAAGGAAATGGCAACCCACTCCAGTATCCTTGCCTGGAAAATCTCATGGACAGAGAAGCCTGGTGGGCAGCAGTCCATGGGGTGGCAAAGAGTCGGGCACAACTGAGTGACTAACACTTACTTACTTACTTATGGTCCTCAAAGTAGGGTCCCAGAATCTGCAGTGTCAGCATCACCATGGACCTTGTTAAGTAAGCAGATCTGAGGGTCCTGCTGAGCTCTACAAAATCAGAAACTCTGGGGATGGGGCCTTGTACTCTGTCTTAACAAGCTTCCCAAGTGGCGCTAGTGGTAAAGAACCCATCTGCCGATGCAGGTTAGATGTAATAGATGCAGGTTTGATCCCTAGGTCTAGAAGATCCCCTGGAGGAGGGCATGGCAACCCACCCCAGTATTCTTGCCTGAAGAATCCCATGGACAGAGGAGTCTGGCAAGCTGCAGTCCATAGGGTCAAATGGAGTTGGGCATGGTACTGTGGACAAGAATCCCTCAGAAGAAATGGAGTAGCCATCATGGTCAACAAAAGAGTCTGAAATGCAGTACTTGGATGCAATCTCAAAAACGACAGAATGATCTCTGTTCGTTTCCAAGGCAAACCATTCAATATCACAGTAATCCAAGCCTATGCCCCAACCAGTAACGCTGAAGAAGCTGAAGTTGAACAGTTCTTTGAAGACCTACAAGACCTTTTAGAACTAACACCCAAAAAAGATGTCCTTTTCATTATAGGGGACTGGAATGCAAAAGTAGGAAGTCAAGAAACACCTGGAGTAACAGGCAAATTTGGCCTTGGAATATGGAATGAAGCAGGGCAAAGACTAATAGAGTTTTGCCAAGAAAATGCACTGGTCATAGCAAACAGCCTCTTCGAACAACACAAGAGAAGACTCTACACATGGACATCACCAGATGGTCAACACCGAAATCAGATTGATTATATTCTTTGCAGCCAAAGATGGAGAAGCTCTATACAGTCAACAAAAACAAGACCGGGAGATGACTGTGGTTCTGATCATGAAATCCTTATTACCAAATTCAGACTTAAATTGAAGAAAGTAGGGAAAACCACTAAATCATTCAGATATGACCTAAATCAAATCCCTTATGATTATACAGTGGAAGGGAGAAATAGATTTAAGGGCCTAGATCTGATAGATAGAGTGCCTGATATACTATGGACAGAGGTTCGTGACATTGTACAGGAGACAGGGATCAAGACCATCCCCATGGAAAAAAAATGCAAAAAAGCAAAATGGCTGTCTGGGGAGGCCTTACAAATAGCTGTGAAAAGAAGAGAAGCAAAAAGCAAAGAAGAAAAGGAAAGATATAAGCATCTGAATGCAGAGTTCCAAAGAATAGCAAGAAGAGATAAGAAAGATTTCCTCAGTGATCAATGCAAAGAAATAGAGGAAAACAACAGAATGGGAAAGACTAGAGATCTCTTCAAGAAAATTAGAGCTACCAAGGGAACATTTCATGCAAAGATGGGCTCGATAAAGGACAGAAATGGTATGGACCTAACAGAAGCAGAAGATATCAAGAAGAGGTGGCAGCAATACACAGAAGAACTATACAAAAAAGATCTTCATGGCCAAGATAATCATAATGGTGTGATCACTCACCTAGAGCCAGACATCCTGGCATGTGAAGTCAAGTGGGCCTTAGAAAGCATCACTACAAACAAAGCTAGTGGAGGTGATAGAATTCCAGTTGAGCTATTTCAAATCCTGAAAGATGATGCTGTGAAAGTGCTGCACTCAATATGCCAGCACATTTGGAAAACTCAGCAGTGGCCACAGGACTGGAAAAGGTCAGTTTTCATTCCAATCTCAAAGAAAGGCAATGCCAAAGAATGCTCAAACTACTGCACAATTGCACTCATCTCACACGCTAGTAAAGTAATGCTCAAAATTCTCCAAGCCAGGCTTCAGCAATATGTGAACTGTGAACTTCCAGATGTTCAAGCTGGTTTTAGAAAAGGCAGAGGAACCAGAGATCAAATTGCCAACATCCGCTGGATCATGGAAAAAGCAGAGAGTTCCAGAAAAACATCTATTTTTGCTTTATTGACTATGCCAAAGCCTTTGACTGTGTGGATCACAATAAACTGTGGACAATTCTGAAAGAGATGGGAATACCAGACTACCTGACCTGCCTCTTGAGAAATCTGTATGCAGGTCAGGAAGCAACAGTTAGAACTGGACATGGACCAACAGACTGGTTCCAAATAGGAAAAGGAGTACATCAAGGCTGTATGTTGTCACCCTGCTTATTTAACTTATATTCAGAGTACATCATGAGAAACGCTGGACTGGAAGAAGCACAAGCTGGAATCAAGATTGCCAGGAGAAATATCAATAACCTCAGTTATGTATATGACACCACCCTTATGGCAGAAAGTGAAGAGGAACTAAAAAGCCTCTTGATGAAAGTGAAAGTGGAGAGTGAAAAAGTTGGCTTAAAGCTCAACATTCAGAAAATGAAGATCATAGCATCTGGTCCCACCACTTCATGGGAAATAGATGGGGAAACAGTGGAAACAGTGTCAGACTTTATTTTTTGGGCTCCAAAATCACTGCAGATGGTGATTGCAGCCATGAAATTAAAAGACGATTTCTCCTTGGAAGGAAAGTTATGACCAACCTAGATAGCATATTCAAAAGCAGAGACATTACTTTGCCAACAAGGGTCTGCCTAGTCAAGGCTATGGTTTTTCCAGTGGTCATGTATGGATGTGAGAGTTGGACTGTGAAGAAGGCTGAGCACCAAAGAATTGATCTTTTGAACTGTGGTGTTGGAGAAGACTCTTGAGAGTCCCTTGGACTGCAAGGAGATCCAACCAGTCCATTCTGAAGGAGATCAGCCCTGGGAATGATGCTAAAGCTGAAACTCCAGTACTTTGGCCACCTCATGCGAAGAGTTGACTCATTGAAAAAGACTCTGATGCTGGGAGGGATTGGGGGCAGGAGGAGAAGGGGACAACAGAGGATGAGATGGCTGGATGGCATCACTGACTCGATGGATGTGAGTCTGAGTGAACTCCGGGAGTTGGTGATGGACAGGGAGGCCTGGCGTGCTGCGATTCATGGGGTCGTAAAGAGTCGGACACGACTGAGCGACTGAACTAAACTGAACTGAACTGAAGCAGCTTAGCACACAGGCACTCACAGATTCAGGGTCAAGTTCGAGAACAGCCACTATAAGGTGATGGGATTGCTGTACATTTTTATTTTCTTCTTTTTCTCCTATTAATTACATAGACTTTTGTCTTGAGTATCAGTAATAAATATCTTCAATAAGAGTCTCCATTTTTAAAGGATGCAGTGTCATTTATCTGGGTTGAAGTTACTGAATGACCCAACTGAAGTGTTGATATTTTCTTTGCAGAAGAGCTAAGTGAAGGTAGCGTTAGTTGTTCAGTCGTGTCTGACTCTTTGCGACCCCATAGACTAGCCTGCCAGGCTCTTCTGTCCATGGGCTTTCCCAGGCAAGAGTACTGGAGTGGATTGCCATTTCCTTCTACATGGGACCTTCCCCACCCAGGGACTGAAACTGAGTCTCTTGCACTGTGGGCAGATTCTTTACTGTCTGAGCCACCAGGGATATATTCTTTGTAGAAGAGCTAAGTTATTGAAAATGGTTAATCATATATTGCATAAACGTGCTCACGTGAGGGTGACAGTGCTTATCAAATCACCACATATGTCATAGAACATCCTTCTGTCTGCAGTGCATAAACTTTGCTCTGATAGGATGAGTGTATCTGACAAGCTTTGGAATCCCTAGGAGAAAAGGCAAACTTCCTGTTTAAAAGTCTTTTCTATCTTCTGTGCGCCAGTCATTTTGACTGCCACAGCAGTCAGCGTGCCTTTACCTGGTAAGTGGCTATCAGAAAAAAATTTTAAAGGTAAATGTTATACCCTTCACATTGAGATAAGGGACAGAGTGAAGGCTTTCTATATTTTGGGTATTACATCACACTTTGGTTTTGTGGTTCATTCATCTTGAATTTCTAAAAAGTTATCCAGAAGCTCTGACTTTTATTACATAAACCATCTGGGAATGTTAAAAATGCCAAGACATCATTTCCAGGCCTTTCTCCAGCCTCCCCACTCCCAAAGAGACATCATAACAAAGAAATAGCTTTTGTTTTAGCAAATATTTATTTTTTCCCACTAGAAAAATAAATAAAGGATTTGGAATAACTACTTCAGATGCTACTTTTGTAAAATTTTAGTCTTAGTTAGGATTAAGTTTGTCTGTGACATGCAAAAAAAAAATCTTAAACAAGATAAAAATTTTTCTTCTTTCTCAAGAAATGGAAAGAGACAGACCTGAACTGACACAGTGCTTGTTGGTGCAGAACCCCGGTCTTCTCTCTGCTGGTGGGTCTTTGTTCCCAGGGTCTGTCTCCCTGTGGTCTCAAATACCTGCTGTGACTCCTGCCATCACATCTCTATTCCAGCACATAAGAAGGAGAAAATGGAAGGATAATACACACCCATCATTTAATAATGTTTTCCGAAGTTATGAAACCCAATTCTACTTATACACCATTGGCAAAACTTGTTCACAAGAAACCACATGGCTGCCAAATCATTTCAATTAATGCAGAAAAGAATTGTTCAGTAATATTAAACATCAACTCCTAAAGACAAAACTTGCACACGCACATACATATACTTAGCAACTTAGAAATAGAAGGAAATTACCTAGATGGTGAAAAAGCATGAAAATGTTAGTCACTCAGTTGTGTCCGACTCTTTGCAATCCCATGGACTATAGTCTGCCAGGCTCCTCTGTCTATGGAATTCTTCAGGCAAGAATACTGGAGTGGGTAGCCATTCCATTCTTCAGGGGATATTCCCAACCCAGGGATCAAGCCCGAGTCTCCTGCATTGCAGGCAGATTCTTTACAGTCTGAGCCACCAGGGACACCTCACCTAGATGGTAAATATATATATATATATATATATATATATAAACCCTATAGTGATTATCATCAATGGAAAAACTTAAAAACATTTTCTTTAGAATCAGGGGAAAATAGAACACCCATCACTCAAAAAATGTGCTAGCCATATAGTAGATAAGAGGATAAGGATTAGAAAGAAACAAAATAAATCATCATTATTTATAAATGATATGGTTATCTCATAAAAAACCCTTTGGGATATTTTAGATTATGTCCCAGTTTTTAAAAAGATTGAAAAATGAAACAACATTAAAATTTAAAACTTATATCAAGCAAAGACATCATAAATTTTTTTGTGGGACAAATAAGGAGATGTTCACAAAACACATAACAGAAAGAGTTTGTTTTGGAAGAAAGTAATAAATCAATAAGAAACAGCTAACACAATTTAAAACTGAGCAAGCCAAGTTGTCAGACATTTCACAAAAGAGGAAACATGAATGAATGTCCAATAAACATATGAAAAGATGCTCCACTAGATTAGTCGTTAAATAAATGTAAATCAAAATCACAACAAGACACTATTTAATACCAAGGAAACTGGCCAAAATCTCACGGTTAGATGTTGCCATCAGTCTCAGACCCTGGTGGAGACACACATGAGTTTAAAAAGCAGTCTGGTGTTAACCAGTGACGGTGACTGTGAAACCCACTTGAAACAACAGTTCCACTCTCAGAATTATATATCCTTGACAAGATCTTCCACATTCCAGGAGGCATATTTAAGAATAAGTAATGGTTAGTTTTAGGTGTCAGCTTGCCGGGGTGAAGGGATGCCCAGAAAGCCAGTGAACCATTCTTGCTGGGTGGGGCTGGGAAGGTGTTTCCACAAGAGATTGTGCTTGAATTAGTAGCTTGAATACAGAGGATTATCCTCATCAGGGCTGGAGGGCATCATGGTATGTGCTGAGAGCCTTCATAGATCAAAAGGCAGAGGAAGGGAGGGTCTGCTCTCTTTGCTTGAGCTGGGACACCTATCTTTTCCTTGAACATCAGGGATCTGAGTTCCTTCAGACTCTGACCGTCACTTTCATCCATCAGCTCCCCTGGATGTCAGGCTTTTGGACTCAGACTGAGCTATAAACCACTGGCTTCCCTCCTCCAGCTTGTGGACAGTAGATTGTAAGACTTCTCACCCTGCCTGCCTAATTCTGTGAGCCTATGTGTTTAGATTTAAAGAAATGTGAAGGGATAATAAGCACAAGATTCAGGTCAGAGGTTAATTCTGGGGGGTTAATGCAATAAAGGTTCATAGGAAACCTCAGAAGTATCAATACTGTTCTAATTCTTTAGCTATGTAGGTATCCATGTATTCTTTGTACCATGCACATACTTTGTTTCGATGTATAGAATATTTTCATAACAAAAGGATGCATAACATAGAGTGAGTTGAACGCATATTGCCGCTCTGTCCTTATTACTAGTCTTTACTCAGAATTGTTTTAGAAATCAGACTAAATCTTACTGAATTTCATCTGCAACCCACCACTTTCCCACAATGAGGAGAAGCTGGAAGTGACCAAAGGTACCTGAGAAAGGACAGGATTGACCTTCCAGAGCCAAGGCAGTGAGAAATAAAACACACGATTACAGATCTGAAGAAAGCAGTCCTGGCTTCAAAAAGTTGAGATGACAGGACATATGTTGGGGGGAAAAATGTTTAAAAAGAATTTCCTGGGACTTCCCTGGTGGTACAGTGGATAAGAACCCACCTGCCAGTGCAGGGGACAAGGGTTCAGTCCCTGGTCCGAGAAGATCCCACATGCCTCGGAGCAACTGAAGCCCACATGCTGCAACTACGCAGCCTGTGTGCCTAGAGCCCATGCTCCACAACAAGAGAAATCACCACAGTGAGAAGCCCGTGCACCGCACCTGAAGAGCGGCCTTGCTCGCGCCACAGCTAGGGCAAAGCCCACACAGCAACGAAGACCCAGCACAACCGAAAATAAAAAATATAGATAAACATAAATAATTTGTCTTTTATTTTTTAAAGAATTTCTTGCAAGGAAGATCCTGAAATTATGACTTAAAAATATTTTTTAATGATTAGGAAAAAAAATATGTTAGCTTCCTAGCAGAAAACAAGTTACATAAAAAGGAAGAAAAGTTGAGATATCTGCAAGATTAAATGCCACAAAAAAAAATAAGGCAATCTCCGAAGATTTGAGAGAAAAAGTTATTCTTAAAAATACAGACACTTCAAAAATACATTGTCTACCTACCCTTTGTGCAAATTTTACTTGAAAACACAAAGCAGTCAACTGAAATATGACAAAAATGCAGAAACCTAGAGTCCGACCATGGCAAGTTAAACTGACTGGCAGGATTTCCTTGTTTGGGATTACTAGATTTGTTTTTGTGTTTTTTTAAATAATTAACTATTCCTAACAAAAACAATAGTGAATCTAGCTATTCTAGGAAACATATTTTTTAAAATAAAAATCAGTGCTGCATAAGCAACTTGACTCCTGATACTCTGCACATAAAAATGTTTTAAATATCTTGGGTCATTTTGAAAAGAAAAAAGAAGCTAATGGAAACCAAGACAGATATTAACCTTCATTAAGATTCTCTACCATCCTTCCCCTGGTACTTATTTCCCCCCTTGTGCATGTGTGCTAAGTTGCTTTAGTCGTGTCTGACTCTCTGCGACCCCATATGCTGTAGCCTGCCAGGCTCCTCTGTCCACGGGATTTCCTAGGCAAGAATACTGGAGTGGGTTGCCATGCCCACCTCCAGGGGATCTTCCCGACCCAGGGATTGAACCCAAGTCTAACCTGCATTGGCAGGCAGGCTCTTTACCACTAGCGCCACCTGGGAAGCCCTTCTCCCTTGTAACTACACTTAAAAATCTGTAGGTACATTTTGCTTTCAACTATATAATTCTTTACCTGCAACGCGGATTCTTTACCTGCAATGCAGGAACTATATAATATGACATTAAAAAAATATATATATAAGAAAATGTTTACTGTGGGAGGTGGGAACCTGGATGATTTTCAACTTTTCTTTATGATCTTTATTTCCTTCATTTTTCTACCTTAAACAAATAGATATTAGAGTGAACGTGTCCTACATAGGTCGTCATAAAACTGACTTAAAACCAATAAATACAATTATATATTGGCCACATTCAGTTCAGTTAAGTTCAGTCCAGTCACTCAGTCCTGTCTGACTCTTCGTGACCCCATGAATCACAGCACACCAGGCCTCCCTATCCATCACCAACTCCCAGAGTTCGCTCAAACTCATGTCCATCGAGTAGGTGATGCCATCCAGCCATCTCATCCTCTGTCATCCCCTTCTCCTCTTGCCCCCAATCCCTCTCAGCATCAGGGTCTTTTCCAATGAGTCAACTCTTTGCATGAGGTGGCCAAAGTACTGGAGTTTCAGCTTTAGCATCATTCATTCCAAAGAAATCCCAGGGCTGATCTCCTTTAGAATGGACTGGCTGGATCTCCTTGCAGTCCAAGGGACTCTCAAGAGTCTTCTCCAACACCACAGTTCAAAAGCACCAATTCTTCGGCGCTCAGCTTTCTTCACAGTCCAACTTTTGCATCCATACATGACCACTGGAAAAACCATAGCCTTGACTAGACAGACCTTTGTTGGCAAAGTAATGTCTCTGCTTTTCAATATGCCATCTAGGTTGATCATAACTTTGCTTCCAAGGAGTAAGTGTCTTTTAATTTCATGGCTGCAATCACCATCTGCAGTGATTTTGGAACCCCAAAAATAAAGTCTGACACTGTTTCCACTGTTTCCCCATCTATTTCCCATGAAGTGATGGGACCGGATGCCGTGATCTTCATTTTCTCAATGTTGAGCTTTAAGCCAACTTTTTCACTCTCTTCTTTTATTTCATCAAGAGGCTTTTTAGTTCCTCTTCACTTTCTGCCATAAGGGTGGTGTCATATACATAACTGAGGTTATTGCTATTTCTCCTGGCAATCTTGATTCCAGCTTGTGCTTCTTCCAGCCCAGCGTTTCTCATGATGTACTCTGCGTAGAACCATGTAAACAACGTACTTTAAAAAGCCCACAAAGTGGATACAACCAGGGCTTAACAACAGTTACTTCTGGGTTGTGCAAACTGGGTGGGAGATTGTTTTCATCTCCTGAGTACTATTTCTGTATTTCTCAAATGTTCTATGATGAACACACAGTATTTTTATAGAGAGAAGTAAAATAACAATAAAACAAAGTAAATCCAGGGAGTCTGGCCCAGCAGAGCAGAGCTAGGGGAACTGCTTTAGTTTCAAAAGTGAAAGATGCTCTCAAGGAATTTCTGGGCATCCCCTGCCCTAGTCTTCCCTCCTATCGCTGTGACAGTTAGTTTCCCTCCCGCTGCTCCTGGGAGCATGTGTACATACATGTCGGTTTTGTATCTGTTGTTTGTGCCTAATCACATTAGTGCTCAGATGCTCAGCCATGTCCGAATCTTTGCCCTCTCATGGACTGTAACCTGCCAGGCTCCTCTGTCCATGGGATTCTCCAGGCAAGAATACTGGAGTGGAACTAGGTAGCCATTTCCTCCTCCAGGGGATAGTTCCAACCCAGGGATCAAACCTATGTCTCCTGTATTTGCGGACAGATAATTACATTGGTAATGCACCCATAAAATCTCAGTACAGAAAGTCACAGTTTACAGATAAATCTAATGCCTCTTTTGATCTCCAGCCCCAATCTGTTTCTGCAATCCAGAAGTCCATTTGATGGTTGTACTTTATAGACATATAAATTTGCCAGAGTGTTCACCATTATCCAACTCACATAAAATCCCAACTCGTGCAAACTTTCTTATCTTCAATTGTACAAATATATGTCCATACAAAATTTTATAATATTGATTCATAGCATCATCCACTCGATGGACATGAGTTTTAGCAATTCCCAGGAGATGGTGAAGGACATGGAAGCCTGGTGTGCTGCAGTCCATGGGGTTGCAAAGAGTCAGACAGGACTGAATGACTAAACAACAACAACAGGGGCATGTGTTGCATAAATGGCATTCTTTTAAAAAAAATTTTTAATGTGGACTATATTTAAAGGCTTTATTGAATTTGTTACAATATTGTTACAATATTCTTCTTTATGTTTTGGTTTTTTGACCCCAAGGCATGTAGGATCTTAGCTCCCAACCAGGGATCAAATCCATACCTCCTGCATTGGAATCTTAACCACCAGACCCACCAGGGAAGTCCCTGATGTTTTAGTCACTAAGTTTGTTGGACTCTTTTGATCCCAAGGACTGTAGTCTGCCAGACTCCTCTGTTCATGGGATTTCCCAGGCAAGAATACTGGAGTAGGTTGCTATTTCCTTCTCCAGGGCATCTTCCCAACCCAGGGATTGAACCTGCATCTCCTGCAGGAGGATTCTTTACCGCTGAGCCACCAGGGAAGCGCCATCCTCTATATTATAATGCCTTTAACTCTAGCCCTGTCACAGAAGCTGTGTCTCTTATAAAACTAGTTCATTTTGCCTACATTACTTTGGAAGCTCTGTTCAGTAAAAGGACATAATCTAGAAGTTCGCTGAGTACTCAAGCCAAGGTTGTAGAACTGTCTTGGACAAAGCAGAGCTAAGATGGAAAGCTTCCTGGGATGGGAGCGTCCTGACTTCTTGTTCAACTTACACATTTTTTCAGCAATAGAAAAGTGTCTGGCTGTTGTATTTAAGGTTAGGTTCACTAAACCCAAATCAAAGTTTAGAACAAAAATGACATAATACACTCAACACTCCATTATCTATTCTCAGATAACCCCAACATCTTTTATAGGGAATGCATTTTCCACTTTTGGCAGAAGATTTTTCTTCATAATTATGCTTGGCTTTGAATAAGGTTTCAATTTGTATCCAGGAGAAGATAGCAGGGGTGCCAAGATGCTCCTTCCCACAAGCCTATTTAAAATACCAGGAGGTCATTGAAAAATGAAACATTTTTGCAGCAGCAGCAATAAGAAAAATGAGCTTACCTTCTGAAAATCCTGGCTTAACTCCCTCTCATAACTCATGCAGCAGGTAAATTACCTGTAAATAGGCCACTGATCCCAACTTCCATGTTCACGTATCAGCTCCATCCCCTCCAAACACACATTCATTGAGAGTATGATGCTCAGTCACTCAGGCATGTCTGACTCTTTGCAATCCCATGGACTCTAGCTCACCAGTCTCCTCCGTCCTTGAGATTCTCAGGCAAGAATACTGGAGTGGGTTGCCATGCCCTTCTCCAGGGAATCTTTTCAACCCAGGGATGAAACCCATATCTCTTACATCTCCTGTATTGGCAGGCAGGTTCTTTACCACCAGAGTCACCTGGGAAGCCTTAATGAAAGTGTGGACTCTGGAAAAATACTGAGTTCTGATCCAAATTCTCAACTTGAAAGCAGTGTGATCTTCAGGCAAATCACTCACCGTTTTTTTTTTAAAACCTCATATGGAAAGTATTTAAATTTTCTTGTAATTAAAAAAAAAAAAAAAACTGGCAACCGGACTGCAACTTCTACCTATGATAAAAGAGCTTATATGAAACCAAATCTTTCACTGGGGACAAATATAAACACATGTGCTAATTTAACAAAGGAGATGCATGGAACATCTACCTAAAAACTACAGTGGGGCTCTCCTGGTGGTTCAGTGGTAAAGAATCTGCCTGCCAATGCAGGAGATGCCAGTTCAGTCCCTGGGTGGGGGCAGTGGGGGGGAGATCTCCTGGAAAAGGAAATGCCAACTCACTCCAGTATTCTTAGCTGGGAAATCTCATGGACAAAGGAGCCTGACAGACTACAGTCCATGGGATCCCAAAAGAGTTAGACATGACTTAGTGACTAAACAATAACAACAACAAAAACTACAATATGTTATTGACATTAAGTAAGGATAATATACCATTGCAATGGATTAGAAGAGTCAGTGTTATGAAAAAAGTCAAATTTGTACTAATTGACCTGTAGATTTAGTATACTTTCAGTCAAAATCCCACTATTTCAAGTAGAAATTGAAAATGGAAGATTCAAATGGATATAAAACTGCAAATGACTGAGAATAGTTAAGGTAATCTTAAAGAACAAGAAAGTTGGAAAACGTATACTACCAGATTTCAAAACATATTATAAACTGAAGTAATAAAGACAGTGGTATTGGCACAGAGGTAGACAAATATACCAGTGAAATAGATTAAAGAGTGCAGAAATAGACCAAACACGCACGTGATCAGTTGATTTATAACAAAGATGATGCAATATTGCTGAACTGGTGTTCAAGAAATCGTACATATTTGACTAGATGTCCATATGGGAAAATACTCAAACTTGACCATTCTTCTTTCACAAAAATTAAAGATGACTTGTAGATAAATCAACAACCCTTTTAATCAGATGGCATAGATAGGCAAAGTTTTCTTAGAGCACAAAAAAGTGCTAAAAAATAATCAATTAGATTGCATTAAAATTAAGAACTTCTGATGATCATAATAGATCATTAGGAAAATGAAAGGACAAACCTCGGGTTAGGGGAAGATATTTTCAATACACATATTTGAAAAGAACTTGCATCTGGAATATGATGAATTTGTTTAAAAAAAAAAAAGGAAAAGGAAAAAAATTCAAAAGGGAAAAAAAAGAGTAAAAACTTTGAATAGATACTTCTTCTAAGAGGTATTGAAATGGCCAATAAGCACATGAAAAAGTGTTTGTCATTGTTAAACGTCAGGGTTTTTTAAACAGTTTTTTAAACCATCATTAAACTGTCAGTGGTTTTAATTTGAATTTTAAAACCACTATGAGAAACCACTACATGTCTGCTAGAGGTGCTACAGCACAATAATGTCTGTAATGAAAAAGGTAGAAACCGCATAGTGCCAGTGTTGGTCAGCAGCAACTGGACTTCTCACGCATCTGGTGGGGATGTAATCACAGCCATTTGGGAAATTGTTTGGCAGTAGCTATTAAAGCCAAACAATTGCATTCTATATGACCCAGAAATTCCACTCTCAGGAATAGCCCCCTCAAAAATTCATATTATGTATACATCTAAAGACATGTACTAATATGTTCACGGCAGGGTTATTTATAAGAGCCAAAATTGGAAACTTCTACAAGTTTATCAATACTGGAATGGATCAATAAAATATGATCTATTTAGACTGTTGCATAAATGAACTACAGGGCTTCCCTGGTGGCTCAGTTGTAAAGAATCCGCCAGCACAGCAGGAGGCTCAGAAGACTTGAGTTCGATCCCTGAAACAGGAAGATCTCCTGGAAGAGGAAATGGCAACCCACTCCATTATTGTTGCCTGAGAAATCCCATGGACAGAGGAGCCTAGTGGGCTGCAGTCCATGAGGCCACAAAGAGTCAGACACGACTGAGCACACACAAGGAAGGCTATTTGCAACATGGATTTGATAAACATAGTGAGTGATCTAATGTAAAACAAAAGAACTTACTATATGAGGCTATTCGTAAAAACTTCAAAAACTAACAAAATTTATCTATACTAATAGAAGTTAGAATGTTGGTTACCTTTGGTCATAAGGTATGTCGGGGCTAATAGGATTCAGATAACAATATTCTATTGCTTTATGTATATAATAACCTCAGATATGCAGATGACACTACCCTTATGGCAGAAAGTGAAGAGGAACTAAAAAGCCTCTTGATGAAAGTGAAAGAGGAGAGTGAAAAAGTTGGCTTAAAGCTCAACATTCAGAAAACTAAGATCATGGCATCTGGTTCCATCACTTCATGGCAAATACATGGGGAAACAGTGGAAACAGTGCCAGACTTTATTTTGGGGGGGCTCCAAAATCACTGCAGATGGTGATTGCAGCCATGAAATTAAAAGACGCTTACTCCTTGGAAGGAAAGTTATGACCAACCTAGATAGCATATTGAAAAGCAGAGACATTACTTTGCCAACAAAGGTCCGTCTAGTCAAGGCTATGGATTTTCCAGTGGTCATGTATGGATGTGAGAGTTGGACTGTGAAGAAAGCTAAGCGCCAAAGAATTGATGCTTTTGAAATGTGGTGTTGAAGAAGACTCTTGAGAGTCCCTTGGACTGCAAGGAGATCCAACCAGTCCATTCTGAAGGAGATCAGTCCTGGGTGTTCTTTGGAATGAACGATGCTAAAGCTGAAACTCCAGTATTTTGGCCACCTCATGCGAAGAGCTGACTCATTGGAAAAGACTCTGATGCTGGGAGGGATTGGGGGCAGGAGGAGAAGGGGACGACAGAGGATGAGATGGCTGGATGGTATCACCAACTTGATGAACGTGAGTTTGAGTGAACTCCAGGAGCTGGTGATGGACAGGGAGGCCTTGCGTGATGCAGTTCATGGGGTCGCAAAGAGTCGGACATGACTGAGCGACTGAACTGAACTGAACTGATACTTTATAAGAATTCATTGGACTACACTTTCTAATTTTTGCATTGCTGTATATAAATTATATTTTGATTTTAAAGTTACTCAAAAATCACAGGACTAGGCAGCAGTGAATGCCTCATCAATTTTCAAAATATAAAACATATAAATAATATTTGTGAGATTTTAGTGACATGAGGACTCTCACACATTACTGGTAGTGGTAGAGATGTCTGTGTTTCTTGAGATGTAATTTGGCAGAAAAGCACCAATCAGATTCTAGTAAGGATCTACTCCACGCTAGTTTTCAGGTTACATGCTTTCATAATCAATCATACTTTATCTTCACAATAAGTGTGGAAAGCAGAAATTAATATCAACATTGTATGGGTGAGAGAACAGGTTCTGAAAATTCTTGTTCGGTGTCATAGGACTAGGAAGCAAATGAGCTGGAATTCTCACCTGGTGCTACCAGAACCAGAGAAACCTCCACAAAGATACTCATCAAGATTTACGCAATCAGGATGTGAAAGTAGGGAAATGTCAATATAAGAAAGGGACTGAGGACTTTCCTGGAGGTCCAGTGGTTTGGAATCTGCACTTTCATTGCAGGGGCCACAGGTTTGATCCTTTGTTGGGGAACTAAGATCCCACATGGCTTGTAGTGAGGCCAAAAAATAAAATAAATAAATAAAAAAAAAAAAAAAAAACAGGAAAAAAGCTGGATGCAGGAAGACTTACTTTAATGCTTTACTTATAATACAGAACATTGAAAACCTAAATATTCAATAAAAGCATATGCTTCAGTGATGCTTCTTTATGGCATACTATGCAGACATTATGTAGCCTTTTAAAAAGGCAATTATGACTTTTATATTAACTGACTCGTAGAAGCCCATACTGGGGCTTCTCTGGTGGCTCAGCAGTGAAGAATCTGTATGTTAGTACAGGAGACTCAGGTTTGATCCCTGGCTTGGGAAGATGCCCCGGAAAAGGAAATGACAACCCACTCCAGTATTCTTGCCTGGAGAATCCCATGGACAGAGGAGCCTGGAGGGCTACAGTCCATGTAGTCACAAAAAGAGTCAGGCACGACTGAGCGACTAAACAAGAAGAAGAAGCCCATGTTAGAGATATGGTTAAGTGAATACACTTCCCAGAAACACAGAGGATGCTTAAAATATAATATGAAGTGAAGGGCAAAATGAATTCTACTAAAACTCTGAGTACATCTATGTAAAATTATGTCCATGCATATATGAAAACCTGGTGAAGAAATTCCAAGACATGGAAAAAAGGTGATATACAATGATAGTAGGCACTTCAAGAAAATTTTCATATTTTTTTTCTCTTCTTTTGTTCCTGCTAAAATGGTGTTTGAACCATGTATTAAAATGTAAAAAGAAGAAAGCAACTGGTAAGCAAGAATGGGTAGCCCAGGTTATTGGGGATAAGGCAGATGTGTAATTTAATGCACTGAGGATGAAGCAGGAGGTAGATTCCTCCCAGGGTAAAGCAACTGGAGATTTGCTATGGATCAAAACTCCAAGATGAGAATAGCAGCACAACTAAAAGAGGAGGCTGGGCCCTGCCCAGACCTCATATTTATCATTCTCAAGGGGAGGAGACCTCCCCAACCACACATGTGCAGACAGGTTCCTTGAGGGTCAAAGGGGATTGATGCCAAGGGTTGTTCTACCCATAGGCTTTTGCAGAAGAATCTATCTTGGCTAACAGATGAGTATGAACATATTGGAGGATCCTGAGGTATACCCAATACAGACTCTGAATCAGGCAAATCAAAATGATTGGTCAAAGGAAACTGGAAGGAATGCCCCTTAAAGAAATTCAAACTGTCACAAAGTTGTGACTCAGCAATTCTCCCTGAGTCTGCCCATGTGTCTACCCACACGTGCATGCACACATGCATGCTAGTCACTTCAGTCATGTCTGATTCTGTGCGCCACGGACTGTAGCCTGCCAGGGTCCTCTGTCCATGAGATTCTCCAGGCAAGAATACTGGAGTGGGTTGCCATGCACTCCTCCAGGGGATCTTTCCAATCCAAGAATCAAACCCACATCTCTTTCATCTCCAGCATTGGCCGGCATGTTCTTTACCACTAGTGCCACCTGAGAAGTTCCTATCCACACGTACTGTTCTCTTTTTCCTCCTAATAAATATTTCATTTGCTTTACTACTTTCTATCTTTGTGGAAATTCTTTTCTGCAAAGCTGAAGGGCCAGGGCCTTGTCACTGACCACTGGTCTAGTGGCTAGGTTTGGTGCCCTCACCACCGAGACTCGGCCTCAGTCTCTGGCTGGGAACACAAGCCCCATTCCAAGACGTGGCAGGCTGGATGAAGCCACCCAAGATCAAGGATAACAGAATCACGACTTAAAGAATAAAAGTATCTTTGGGGAGCCAGAAAGAATGTGTAAGCAAGTCTGCCAAGGTCAATTAGTGGATTACTGGCAATCAAGACGGCAGCACAGCCATTTTGACCACAACAAGTGAATTTTAAAATTGGACAGTTTAAATAATAAAAATGTTTAAAAATAAAAAACAAAACAACTATCTACAAAAGCAAAATTGGCCAGGGATCAATCATTAAATTGATAATTCATATTTAAGTAATATAAGTAATATGTAGCATATCATATTTATCTAATGACATTTTTATTGCATTTATATTTAGACTCTTCCAACATTTTTAGCATTCTTAAAAATTTTCAACAAGGTATACATGCATTAAGAAAATGTAGACAAGATAATGTTATAATTTGCTGAAATGTGTCATTTTTGTGTGTCTGATGTCATTTTTGTCTGATTTGCTGAAATGTGTCTATTTTGTCTGTCTGTTCAGAGGCTACTCACCCTACATCTCTTTGTCCTCATGTTGTATCTTTATTAGTTTTATTTCTTCACCTCAAACACTTGGCATCACCTTGTCAGTGTCACCAACAAAACCGTTACCATTTGCTTTGGTTTGTGAGAATGAAATAAACAAGCCTACTTCCTCCCTGACTGAAGTTATGTTTAATGAGAATTGTTGTTCCTCAGTCACTAAGTTATTTCTGACTCTTTGTGACCCCATGGACTGCAACACATCAGGCTTCCCTGTCCTTCACTATCTTCCAGAGTTAACTCAAACTCATGTCCAGTGAGTTGGTGATGCTGTCCAACCATCTCCTCCTCTGTCACCCTCTTCTCTTCCTGCCCTCAGTCTTTCCCAGTATCAGGGTCTCTTCCAGTGAGTCAGCTCTTCACAGGTGGCCAAAGTATCAGAGCTTCAACTTTACCATCAGTCCTTTCAGTGAACATTCAGAGTTGATTTCCTTTAGGATTGACTGGTTTGATCTCCTTGCTGTCCAAGGGACTCTCAAGAGTCTTCTCCAGTACCACAATTTGAAATCATCAATTTTTCAGTTCTTGAGAATACAACAAACTAAAAAATAATCTAGGTGCATTAAAAACATCATTTCAATTTATAGTAGTAGTTACCCTTCACAGGATTCAAAAGGAGTTGGGGCAAAACTTCATTAGAAAAGCAATGCACATACTGGAAATAAAATTGGGGTGCATTGCTAAAAGGGTGATTAAAAGTTATATTTCCACACTCCGTGCCAGTGGGTACTGAGGGAGGAGGGGGCTGGGAGTGTACAGTGGCTAGACAGACCATTAAATTGGTATTAAACACTTTTCCATATGAAGGAAGTGTCCTCCTGCCAAAAGCCAGGAGCTGAGAGATCCATTTCCATGCAAACGCTGCTGGGAGAGTGGTGGGTAAACTTGGAAAGATTGAGAGGTCACTGGGGTGAGAACCCAGGACGCAGTCACGTCTGGCTCCACTTCCTCACAGACTCGGAAAACTTGGCACAGAGCAGCCAGATGAAGGGCTTGTATAAACACACAAACCCACTGACTCTTTTTTTCCATTGAATCAACTCAACCAGAAATATATTACAAAAATAGAACAAAACTGGCTTCCATCAGTTTTCACCGCACCAGCCCATAAAGGATTTCTTGTCCCTCGTCCAAAGCAAAGCGGAGCAATGACTGCTCAGGGCCCAGACTTCTCAGCGGTGGTTTCCTCCACTGACCACCGCCTGACCTCTTTGCAGAGTTGAGCTGGAACAAAGACCCCATTGAGTCAAATGCAGCCCATATGCAACAGGAGGGTCCCCTGGACCGACTTCCTCTTCTAAAATCCTCAAAGCGATTCATTTGCAAAAATCTTTCTAATAAGTACCACGTGGGTTCCTAGTTACCCCTGGGATCCTAGTAAGCATTTCCTGATGGTGTTCAGACCTTGACCTGTCTGTACTAACCCTAGCTAGGAAAGAGCTGCATCAGTCTTGCAAAGCAACCTTGGGTTGTCTGAAATAAAGTGTGTTATAAACCTTCAGAATTCTTTTAAAAATCGGTCCCCAAGCCTCTTCACCTTTACAGTTCTGGTAAATGCATTATGTTTAGTGGGGAAAGGATCGTTTTAGAATCTTGGACAGACTTCGACAATCCCGTTAATTATTGGAGAGTGACCTAAAAAACTTATGTAAGCGGTTCTTCATTAGAAAAATGGGAATCATACCTGCTTCAGAGGGTTGTTAAGAGAATTCTTAATAAATAAGAAAAGGAAGTCTAGTGTCCGACACATTGGGGATTCAATAAACCTGACCGCTTTCCTCTCCCACACAGAATCTGACACAGATTTAATGTGCATGACCAGCATATCCAGTAAGATTAGAAAGTGGTCGGCATTTCATCTTGAGATTGTAAATAACGGTCTGAAACCATTATTCATGGGCCAAAAGTTCCTTGCAGAGTAGCATTGTAAAATGTCTTTGGTCTAAGATTACATGATCAACCCAAACCTGTTTTTGGATTAGGTTCTTTCAACATTTTGAAAGGAGTTGAGGTTAACACACACACACACACACACACACACACACACACACACAGCCAAAGGGAAACCATCAGATGCTAAAACCAGGGTAATACTGAGAAGAGAGAAGCCGAGAGTATCATAAAATCAATGACTTCCACACCAAGCGTGACTTTCCACATTGAACTCTTCCCAGAATCTATTGTCTTTTCACAAAAGCCAGAGTGGTTTTATAGCCACATAAAATCCCTGCCTCTGCCAGGGCACAGCTCAGAGGAAGATAAAGTGTGAATTCAAGAACACATAGACCAGAGCAGGGACACGGCCGAGGGAGGGAGGTCACGTCTGCATTCAACAGGTCTGTTTTGAAGTGTGCACACTGCCAGCCCCTGGGTCTGCAGAGATCTGTCAAGTTCCTGGCTGAAAAAAAGAGATGCTTAAGCAATGGAGATGCAGACATAGAGAACAAACTTGTGGACACAGTGTGGGAGGGAGAGGGTGGGACGAATTGAGAAAGCATCATAGAAAGTATCATATACTCTACCATATGTAAAACAGATAGCCAGTGGGAATTTGCTGTGTGACTCAGGGAGCTCAACCCACTGCTGTATGACAACCTAGAGGAGTTGGGATGGGGTGGGAGATGGGAGGGAGGTTCAAGAGAGAGGGGACATGTGTATACCTGTGGTTGATTCATGTCAATGTATGGTAGAAACCAACACAATATTGTAAAGCAATTATCCTCCAAAAAATTTTAAAAAGAGAGAGAGACACTTAAAGATTAAGAAAAGTTTGCCTAAGATTCTTCACTTGATGTGGATAAATCTCGGGCTACTGACAATGGAGAAACTGAGTTGTTTATTTGTTTTTTAACACCAGGAGCTGATCGTGGAATGACAATTGGCAAATGCACTTTGGGGAGACAAAGGACATTCCATTGTTAATGCAGAATTAAAAGCCCTACAGGACAAGACTCAGTCTGGGCCAAAGAAAAAACATTTCTCTCCACCACATCTGGATCAGGAATTTGCCGATTCTCTAGGGAGAGAGGGTTGGGAGCTAATACCAGAACCGTATTTTATGCTATGTGTCATCTTTTGTAAATGTATGCTGCAATTAACTCTTCAAATAAACTGTGTATACAGTTGGGTCCCTAATGAGGTGCTGTCATTTTCACTTAAATTTTCTGGTATTTCTGCAGAAGGAATTCCTTCAGGAATTGATGAAGATCTTTATCTGAAGTTAACAGGCATAAGAAATCATTTAAGTTAGAGTCCTCTAACTAAGTTAGGAGCTGGACACAGACCCTCAGACATATCACGTTTCCACCATGGGAACTTGAATTACACTGTCCGCAAAGCCTCAAAATGTCCCCAAGATATAGGACCCTCTTGAGTGAATTATTTTAGGGGATCTTCCCTTAAGCATTATTCCAGACATCTTTCTATTACTTGCATTTAGATGGATAAAATCATCAGCACGATGAAACTGAAATGTATAGACCAGGAGACTGTGGGCCTGTGAAAATGTTAATAGTCACATCTTTAATTGCAGGGAGTGAACGCTGTCTCTGGGGTCGCACAGAGTCGGACACGACTGAAGCAACTTAGCAGCAGCAGCAGCAACCAATATTGGGCTTCCCTGGTGGTTCAAAGGGTAAAGAATCTGCCTGGAGAAGGGAATGACTACCCACTCCAGTATTCTTGCCTGGAGAATCCCATGGACAGAGAAGCTTGGCGGGCTACAGTCCACAAAGCTGCAAAGAGTCAGACACTGAAGCGACTTAGCCTGTGTGCATGCATGCGTAGGCAATATTATACGATATTTCTCTTTCTCAGACTTACTTCACTCAGTATAACAATCTCTAGATCCAAAAGGATCATAATTTATTTCTTTGTTTATACCAACACTGCCTGCTACTTGGGGTAGTTAGCCAAGTTTACCAGCACCACACAATTCCAAACGTTGTGGGAAAGGAGTCTTCCCTGATCACTCAGATACACTGTGGAATTGAAACTTGTTGGTTCTGATTGGTTCACCGGAAAACAAATCATTGTAGCCAAGGGAATGGAGGGCACTGATTGGCTTAAGTGGAGGTCACATGTCCCAGGCTTGGAGCTGAATAAGGTACCATCTTCCAAAGACCACGATTGACGTAACAGAGGCATCTGGAACCCTATTCAACAGCCATTATCCCTGATCTTCCTGAATGAATGATGCTCCTACAATCTGCTCTATACTCAGCTCCAGCATAATGATGAAGGTGACTGATCAGTATTTCATATCCACTCTTACTTACTTCAGGATGAAGTGAAAACCTGAAGATTTGGAATGCCATCATTGAAGGGTTGCTGAGTAAACCTTTGTTTCCACATAACAATATTCTTTATTTGGCATATCTATTTCAGGTTTCACTTGAAGCATGAAGAAGTTTTTCCCTGCTTCTCCCTTCACTTTCCAAATGTATAGTCTTAAAGAAAAAAAAAAAAAAAAAAAAACCTACTGCATTAGCACAATGAGATTTATTTCAATTATACAGTTGAGACCCATTGGGTCTTTAGCTTCAGCTTGCTATCTACTTCTCCATCTGGTTTAGTTTTTATTTTGGCCATGCCCCATGGCATGTGGGGTCCTAGTTTCCTCACCAGGGATGGAACACTCACCCCCTGCATTGGAAGAGTCTTAACCATTGGACTGCCAAGGAAGTCCCTCCATCTGGTGTAATATTTCATCTCATATTAAATTTCTTTGATCTTTCCTATCATCATAAGCAGATTTTCTAATCAGTAACACCTTCTCTTTTTGCTTAGTCATTAAAGCTGTCAGTTTTTCTGAATTCAGAGGGTCTTCCCTGTCTCCAAGGACCTATTTAAATCTCCTGAATGAACAACCTCTGCTGTTTCTTTCAAGGTGTTTCTCTGTAGCTTGTCACCTTGATGTGCAGTTCCCAACTCGAGCGTACCTTTTAACAACCATCCTGGTATACCAGAACTCTTCAGTAGCATGTAGCACAGCATCATTCATTGCAAATGCATTCTTTAGGAAAACGATTTCCAGCCCTTATAATAGTTTTCTTTCCAGATATTTTTCCAAGTTTCCTGTTTTGAACTCCCCTTAGACCTGAAATAATATGCCCCATCAATCTCTTTAGATTTATGTTGAGAAAAAAAAATTTTTTGTCTCATCGATATTTGGGACAATTTTTCTTTTTCCTGACAGGTATTACTCAGCCTAATTTTGTCCATCTCAAATATTCCATGTCTCCCTGGACTATTTCATGTTGACAAAGTTACTATATGTCAATTGTTTTCAATCCTACCCTGTTGATGCACAATATTTCCTTGATCCATTCCTATTTAATTGATTTCTATGCCCAATATCAGATTTTTTTATACTATAGTAGGCTTCTCAGGTGGCTCAGTGAGTGAAGAGTTTGCCTGCAATGCAGGAGACTCAGGAGATGTGGGTTCGATCCCTAGGTCAGGAAGATCCCCTGGAGGAGGGCATGGCAACCCACTCTAGTATTCTTGCCTGGAGAATCCCATGGACAGAGGAGCCTGGTGGGCTACAGTGCATAGAGTCTCAAAGAATCAGGCATGACTGAAGTGACTGAGAACCCACATGCAACCTTATTCTTAAACTCATAAATGTACTTTATCTCTTTAGAAGAATTATCTTTTGAAACAAAAATTTTAAGGAAAGTGCATGATGTATTTTCTGAGTACTTACATACTTGGGAATGTCTCTACTTCCATCAGTCACGAACATGAAAGATCTTAGATGGATATACTGAAATGTCACAACCTTTTCTTTCTCCTCCAGGACACCTATAATTGCTCTATTTTATTTCTAATATTATTATTACACTAGAGAAGTTTGTGGCAGCCTGATTTACATGACTGTGAAACTAACAATCTGTTTCATTTCTGCCTACATGCTTATTGAACTCTTACTTTGTATTTTAAAAGCATCTTAGTTCTTAAAAAAAAATTTGTCTCACCTGAACCCAAGAGCGAGTGCTAAGTCACTTCAGTTGTGTCCAACTCTTTGCAACCCTGTAGGCTATAGCCCACCAGGCATCCAAGAGAGTCTACCTTTTAACTGAATTGCCTGAAATTCAGGAAACAATGTTCTTTTCGTTTTCACAATTTCTCCTGTGCCTTCAGCTATTCTCTGTTTTTATCCCTAAAGTTGCTTATTCTGCATTTTTGTTTAAGCACACAGATTTAACAGTTTTTATTTCTTTTACTCTTTTTGTAGAAATGGCTATCAATTTTATCCTCTATTTTAAGAAAAAAATTATCCTTTCTATTGCTTTTTAATCTTAGTTATTTCCTTTTTCTGCTTTCTTTGGGTACCAGTGCATGTTCTTCCTTCTATCCTTATGAGTTGAATTTTTATTTTCTTTGATTCAGAAAAAAAGTTCTCCTATTCTATCTCTGTATATTTATTATCCACCTATTCTTGTATCTCTTCTAGAACTACCGTTGGTAATGCTTTTTCTGTCATTAATACTTATAATCTTTTATCTCACAGTTTCCCATGAGATTAATAATGTACTCCGAAATCTGGAAGAGTTACAAAGTTTTTTCCCACTTTGCTTGTTTAACTTCTCTCACTATTAGCTAACTCTTTTAATGCCTCCAACAAATACTTTTTAATGTTTCAGAGATAGTCTTGGTTTGTGATCATCCTTACTTCTTCCGGTTATGCATGCCATCTATTTTCATCTTTTCATTTCAGCCTATTACAATTCTATTTTTTTTTTCAGAGAATCTATATTGGTTTCAATTGTTTTCATGATGCAAAAAGTCTCCAGGGTTTTTGTTTTGAATATTGAAATATATCCCTTTTATTACAGCACTCTCACATGTGTAATTGTAACTATAATTGACTGGTTCTCTTCAAGTCTTGTTCTTGATAGCACTGTCTTTTGATGAAATTTTTAGAATTACTGATTTGTGTGTTATGCCTTTTCCTAGAATTGAATAATATTGTGGATGGTTTCTTATTATATAATAGTAGTAATACTACTACTAATAATAACAACAACAATAAGAAGTTATATTTCAGTTTAAATTTTAGAACCATAGTAGCTAAAAGGAATTGCAGACATTGCTATCTTAAAATCCAAAGAGGTGTGGTCAGATTTCTCATGAGTAGCATTGCCAAAATTATAAAACACAACAGCACAATTTACTTAGGAGATTGTTGTGACTTGACTTTGCCTTCACAATGCAAGGACTGCATTTAAAAAAATAGGTCTTCTAGCAGTTCAGATAAAATCATTGTTCTTCTCTATCTTCCCCTTTATTATTCTACTTTTTGGAGGCAAGTATTTATATATTAGTCATAAGTGCTTCATCACAAAATGTGACATAATTGGCAACTCCTTGAAGACATGGGAACTTTCTCTTGTCTGCAGAGTAATAGTTTCTTATAATAAGAAACACATGTGAGGAATTTTTTTTAACTATGTCTAGACTTGGGATCTTTCCCAAGAGAGCCTCCAGGTGTTTATCTAAGCATAACAGGCCAAATTACTACATTTTAGAGGCTGGGAAATAGAAATGGCATAACAGAAGTATAAACGTGACTGGACAGCCTCATAATTCTAAAATGAATTTGGAAACTGGAGAACATTGAATGAAATTAATACGCTGGAACTACGGGTTGAATTTAATGTGAATTTCTATTCATTAATCTTCAATGGATGTGACTTCTCTGAGTTCTTTTTCACATTCGATTCTGCTTTGTCACTTATAAAATGTAAATTTCCCTAACTTCATGTGAAACTTTCACAGTAGACCTGTGATCTCAAGTCATTTCATACTATTGCACTAATTCAATGATAAATTCACAAGGCTCACTTAGATCTTGGTTCAGAAAAACCCCAAGAGGACACAAGGCTCATTCATCAGAGAAAGCTTATTCATAAATCTCTCTTTTTTTCCTTGAATGAACAAATTAAACTCTTCAAGGTTCTCAAAGGAAAATTGGCTGTGACAGTCACTTACCTATTGTCTTCCACCCAAAACCACTCCTCTAGGGTATGTCTTGTGATTCTGGGTCTTGGAGTATATATTTCTTTGCCAGATGACTTCACTGAAGGTCCTGCCAATATGGAGGATGAGGGGGATCTCTGAAGGCATAGTGTTTTTCTTTCTTCTCTGCATTCCATTCTTGCTAGTGTCACCTCCCCAGTAACAAAAATTGTAGGGACTTCGCTGATGGTCCAGTGGCTAAGACTTCGAGCTCCCAATGGAGGGGTCCCGGGTTCCATCCCTGATCAGGGAACTAGATCCCATATTCAGCAACTGAATATCTGGTATGCCACATGAAGATCTCATATGCTGCAACTAAGACTTTGCACAGCCAGACAAAGAAACTAATGAAAATTTTTTCCCAAGCTCATATTTCTTCTGTTGTTCAATAGACCAACTGTTGTGTAACCAATTTTCTATATTAAATTCTCTCAGTTGAAATACGTATTAGCTTTCACTTTTATGACTAAACCCCAAAAGATACAGCATTAGTAACAGTCCTAGAAAACAGATCTTCAAGGATGGGATACCAGTTTGTAGCTTTTGTGTGTGTGTGTATGTGTAAAAATAAGCCTCCAATATCAATTTGCAACTTCTACTAGAAGAAGTTTGCTTCCACCTGGTATACAGCATATTCATTCTTGCCTCAGATTGATTCTGATTCTCCTGACCTCTGCCAGAGGTCCTCAGAGATCTTAATCATCTTGATATTTCACAGACATCACACTGGCCTAGTACTAGGATGATATCACACTGCTTGTACCCAATGCACAACAATTATTAATAGCAAGTATTTTAGATGGCTTAAAAAGATACATGCAAGGGCTTCCCTGGTGGCTCAGTGGTAAAGAATCACCCACCTGCCAGTGCAGGAGACGTGGGTTCAATCTCTGATCTGAAAAGACCCCAGATGCTGTGCGGAGCAACGAAACCCTTGTGACACAACTATTGAGCCTGTATCCTAGCGCCTGGGAGCCACAACAACTGAAACCCAGGTGTTCTAGAGCCCATGATCAGCAACAAGAGAAGCCACCGCAGTGAGATGCCCATGCACCACAGCTAGAGAGTAGCCCCCACTCACTGAAGCTAGAGAAAAAGCCCACATAGCAAGGAAGACCCGCGCAGCTGGAAAAAAAAAAAAGAAAACTTTTAAAAGGATACATGTAAGCCAGAAGGTAGGAAAGGAAACCCATAAAAATTCAGGTGACTGTCACCTCAATGAAGTTATTCCAAGACTCTCAAAGTGCCTCAAACAAAAATGAATGCCCTATGGAGCCTCTTGCCAAGTGCAGTAAGACAATCAAGGGGAAAATTTTTACAAAGCCACACCCTTTATTCTCGCCTGGAAAATTCCATGGACAGAGGAGCCTGGCAGGCTACAGTCCATGGGTCCGCAGAGTCCAACATGACTGAAGCGACTTAGCACGAACGCATGCACCTGATTACTAAAATTAATATATGTGCAGTGATCTTGGACATAATGTTTCAGTGTCTAAAGGCCATGGGGATTATATTGGTACTTGGAACCAAGAAATTTTGGCCTTATTTCTGGAAAGATGGACACAAAGTAATATCAACAAGGAACACTTCCATGTGCTGTATCACAAGATTACTTTGCCAGGGCTTAAAGATTTTTGAAAGGTTTGAAAATATATCACTACATTTTTAATTTTCATGTCAAAATGGCTATAAATGATAACTTTAAAAAAGATCTATTTGTTAAAAGATTTGCCAAAAGAATCACATTTGTTAAACAAGAGATAGTAATTTGTCTTTTCAATTGTGAGATAAGCATAGCTCAAGGCAGGAAATGTGACTTATATTCATCCAAGGAACTCAATTAACTTCCCATTCTGTAGCGTCTAGTGCTTCAAATGAATAAATTTCCAAAGATAAGACTCATGTAAAAAGAGGCTTGTTACCCAAAATGTGGACAAGGGAAGCCCGGTAATTGCACACTACACTGCAAAACTCAGTCATAGTTACAAATTTTTCTATTATACTCAGAGATGTGTTGGTAGAAGTGCATTAACCAACTAGCCAAAAAGAAAGTCTTGATTTCTAGAATCTGCCATTATCCCTGGTATAAATATTTTAAACATGGTTCATTTCAAGATACCAAGTTGATGTCACTGGAAAGAAATTTGCATAATTTACTCTCATGAGCCTGAGTCCATCAGCCTCATCATGCTGCTAACTTTAGATAAAATTTCACATTCTCTAAAACTGAATTTGCAGTGTTGCAAACAAAACACAGAATTATCATGAAATACAATAATTTTTTCTCCATAAGTTGAAAATATTTTGTATTAGGAATTGGATGACATTTTATATTTAACCATTATGAAACATCTATCTTGCCCCCAAAGTCAGCATATTAGTTTAAAATGTTAATAAGAAAGATCTTAAAAACACTAGTAAGACAACTATGTGTTAATATCTGTACTTTTAAAAATTAATGTAGGTATAATTTTGATAACATTTATTTTTTATAATTTCAATAGAAGCAGAGATATTGGAATCATTTTTGTGTTTTGTTTTGAATCTCTCAGTTGCATCTGGGTTTTTGCAACCCCGTGGATGTAGATTGCCAAGGTCCTCTGTCCATGGGATTTCCCAGCCAAGAATACTGGAGTGGGTTGCCATTTTCTTCTCCGGGGATCTTCCTGACCCAGGGATAAAACACGTGTCTCCTACTTGGTAGGTGGATTATTCACCATGGTGCCACTGGAAGCCCATGCCTTGTATAAATACTTGTACCAATATTCAGAATAAAGACAAAATTACTGAATTCTCCTGATTTGGTATTCTTCAGTTAAGGAAGAAAATTGTCAAGGAAAAAAAATATTTGTTGCATTTTGAATCAGGTTCAGCAGGTAAATGAGAGTTAGATTTTTGAGTCTTCTGGAATCTATTCTGTGGCCACAGATCCATGAGGGGCTAGGGAGTTATTATATTTGAGACTCCATATGTCTTATGAATGCTTTTCATCCACATATGTTACAAGTTCTTTAGTATCATGTTGAAATCTGTACATTTCTTATGTTAAAAAGTGGTCTTCTTTATTGAAGTTTGAGTACATTAGAAACCACAGCTATGGTCCTTTCAAAGCAAATTTGAAAGCCTCTGTTAATTTTTCAGGAATCAGTTCAAAGTAAGACTATGAATGGACTTTGCCCAAGGAAGAAAAGGAATTTTGTAAATGTGCTTTCCATATTTCATGTATATATGCATTCATCTATAGATACATTCATTATCCACATGTTAAATTCAGTCAATAAAAGTTTTTTAATCTCTACTGTATGCTAGACAATGGGCTGGGCTGAGGCTAAAGCTAAGGACCAGAGGGACATGGTCCCTGTTCCCATTCAGGCCAGCCTGAAGGAGAAGTAATAAAAAAAAAAAAAAATCATTGCCATTGAGGAGCTTATTTAACGGAGGAATTGCAAGACACTAAGAGGGTCCCTTTACCAAATATCAGATGGCAAAGAATCTGCCTGCAATGTGGGAGACTCAAGTTCAACTGCTGGGGTGGGAAGATCCCCCAGAGAGGGAAAGGCTACCCACTCTAGTATTCTTGCCTGGAGAATGCCACAGACAGAGGAGCCTAGTAGGTTACAGTCCATGAGGTCGCAAAGAGTTGCACATGACTAAAGCGACTTAACATGCAAATTTTTTTTCAGATTATTTCCTAATATAGTTTATTAAAAGGTATTGAATATAGTTCCCTATGCCATACAGTTGGACCTTGTTGTTTCTCCATTTTATATACAGTGATTTGTAGCTTTTAATCCCAAACTTCAAATTTATCCCTCTCCAGCCCTCTTCCCCTTTGGTAAGCATAAGTATGTTGATTTTTCTTTTGTTTGTTTGTTTTGATGTGGACCAATGGCAACCACAGAAAGACAGAAAGACAAATATCATATGATATCCCTTATGCTGCTAAGTCACTTCAGTCGTGTCCAACTCTGTGTGACCCCATAGACGGCAGCCCACCAGGCTCCCCCGTCCCTGGGATTCTCCAGGCAAGAACACTGGAGTGGGTTGCCATTTCCTTCTCCAATGCATGAAAGTGAAAAGTGAAAGTGAAGTCGCTCAGTTGTGTCCAACCCTTAGCATGGACTGCAGCCTACCAGGCTCCTCCATCCATGGGATTTTCCAGGCAAGAGTACTGGAGTAGGGTGTCATTGCCTTCTCCGATATCCCTTATATATGGAAGCTAAAGAAATGATACAAATGAACTTATTTACATTACAGACACAGACTTACAGACATAGAAAACATGCTTGTAGGGACTTCCCAGGTAGTCCAGTGGTTTTGACTTTGCCTTCCAGTACTCTTGCCTGGAAAATCCCATGGACGGAGGAGCCTGGTAGGCTGCAGTCCATGGGGTCGCTAAGAGTCGGGCACGACTGAGTGACTTCACTTTCACTTTTCACTTTTTCACTTTCATGCATTGGAGAAGGAAATGGCAACCCACTGCAGTGTTCTTGCCTGGAGAATCCCAGGGACAGGGGAGCCTGGTGGGCTGCCGTCTATGGGGTCACACAGAGTCGGACACGACTGAAGCAACTTAGCAGCAGCAGCATTTTTAACATCTTTATTGAATTTGTTACAATATTGCTTCTGCTTTATTCCCTTAGGAATAAGGGATCTTAGCTCTTGCACCAGGGATGGAACTGTACCCCCTGCATCAGAAGGCAAACTCAAAACCACTGGACCACCTGGGAAGTCCCTACAAGTATGTTTTCTATGTCTGTGAGCCTGTGTTTGTTATGTAAATAAGTTCATTTGTATCATTTCTTTAGCTTCCATATATAAGGGATATCATATGATATTTGTCTTTCTGTGCAATTTTAATGGCTGCTTAGTATTTACTAATATGAATACAGCTTCAGTTCAGTTCAGTTGCTCAGTCGTGTCTGACTATTTGCAACCCTGTGGACTGCAGCACGCCAGGCCTCCCTGTCCATCACCATCTCCCGGAGCTTGTTCAAATTCATGTCCAAGTCAGTGATGCCATCCAACCATCTCATCTGCTGTCATCCCCTTCTCCTCCCACCTTCAAACATGCCCAGCATCAAGGTTGTTTCAAATGAGTCAGTTCTTCACATCAGGTGGCCAAAGTATTGGAGTTTCAGCTTCAGCATCAGACCTTCCAATGAATATTCAGGACTGATTTCCTTTAGGATGGAATGGTTGGATCTCCTTGTAGTCCAAGGGACTCTCAAGAGTCTTCTCCAACATCACAGTTCAAAAGCATCAATTCTTCAGAGCTCAGCTTTCTTTAGAGTCCAATTCTCACACTCATACATGACTACTGGAAAAACCATAGCTTTGACTAGATAGACCTTTGTTGGCAAAGTAGTGTCTCTGCTTTTTAATACGCTGTCTAGGGTGGTCATAGCTTTTCTTCCAAGAAACAAGCGTCTTTTAATTTCATGGCTACAGTCACATCACATCTACAGTGATTTTGGAGCCCCCCAAAATAAAGTCTCTCACTATTTTCCATTGTTTCCCCATCTGTTTGCCATGAAATGATGAGGCCGGATGCCATGATCTTAGTTTTCTGAATGTTGAGCTTTAAGCCAACTTTTTTACTCTTCTCTTTCACTTTCAACAAGAGGCTCTTTAGTTCTTATTCACTTTTTGGCATAAGGGTAGTGTCATTTGCATATCTGAGGTTATTGATATTTCTCCCAGCAATCTTGATTCCAGCTTGTGCTTCATCCAGCCTGGCATTTCACATGATGTACTCTGCATATAAGTTAAATAAGCAGGGTGACAATATACAGCCTTGACGTACTACTCTCTGATTTGGAACCAGTCTGTTGTTCCATGTCCAGTTCTAACTGTTGCTTCTTGACCAGCATACAGACTTCTCAAGAGGCAGGTCAGGTGGTGTGGTATTCCCTTCTCTTTAAGGATTTTCCACAGTTTGTTGTGATCCACACAGTCAAAGGCTTTGGCATAGTCAATAAAGCAGAAGTAGATGTTTTTCTGGAACTCTCTTGCTTTTTTGATGATCAAATGGATGTTGGCAATTTGATCTCTGGTTCCTCTGCTTTTTCTAAATCCAGCTGGAACATCTGGAAGTTCACATTCATGTACTGTTGAAGCCTGGCTTGGAGAATTTTGAGCATTACTTTGCTAGCATGTGAGATGAGTGCATTCTTTGGCAATGCCTTTCTTTGGGATTGGAATGAAAATTGACCTTTTCCAGTCCTGTGGCCACTGCTGAGTTTTCCAAATTTGCTGGCATATTGAGTGCAGCACTTTCACAGCATCATCTTTTAGGATTTGAGATAGCTCAACTGGGATTCTATCACCTCCACTAGCTTTGTTTGTAGTGATCCTTTTTCAGGCCCACTTGACTTCACATTCCAGGATGTCTGGCTCTAAGTGAGTGATCACACCATCATGGTTATCTGGGTCATGAGGATTTTTTTTGTACAGTTCTTCTGTGTATTTTTGCCACCTCTTCTTAATATCTTCTGCTTCTGTTAGGTCCATACCAGTTCTGTCCTTTATTGTGGCCATCTTTGCATGAAATGTTCCCTTGGTACCTCTAATTTTCTTGAAGAGATCTTTAGTCTTTCCCATTCTGTTGTTTTCCTCTATTTCTTTGCATTGATCACTGAGGAAATCTTTCTTATCTCTCCTTGCTATTCTTTGGAACTCTGCATTCAAATGAGTACATAAATAAATCTCCAAATATCAAGCAGAGATTTTTTAACTGAGAAGAGCTCAAATAATTTACAGGTTCTGTAGTCTTTAAAAAGACAATTCACAGTGCATTGCTCCATATGATTTATTCTATAGTTTTATGATACTCTGTTTAAATAGCTTTGTAAATCAGAATATATATTTATGATAGCATTTATTTTTGTATTATGTCTCCAGAGACTCAGAATGAATCGAATGCTTAAGATAGACAAAAAAGTTTGGGGCAAGCTTTGTTCAGCTACTCCACCTGGCAGAGCAAACCAAGAGCCAAGGTTTTAGAACTTTATGCCAGACCACACTGCTTTCTCCAGCCTCTATAACTTCAGATACATTTCAGCTTTTTTTTTTTTTTTGCCATACACATGTGACTGTGATTATGAAGCAAGGTCAACTTTGCTTCAGAGTTGATTTTCTCTTTTACCTTCTTCTGTCTCTCTCCTTTGCTTTTTCTTGTTCTCGTGAATGTGTGTGTTTGTGTGTGTGTGTATGTGTTTGCACAGCTCTTCCAAGGGCACAGTGCAAAACCTGAGACAGCCAACATAGTAGTTAAATGTAGGGGGCTTAGTGTTGGCCAGGAGCCCACAGAAAGCTCCCAGTAACCTCAGAGCAGACTCCAAGTCTTTGTCTTTCATGGCTTGTGGCTCCTAATAAATATTTATGAGATTGAACTGCATTGTTCTCCATTGTTATTCATGTAATCTGGTTCCACAAACATTAGCTTCCATATATTTGTAAAAATATGCATTTCAGATGGGCAAAGGTAGTTTCTACAGTAAAATAATTTTATTCATGTATTCAAAAAAAGGGGTTATTGAATGTCGACCCTTTACAGGCACTGATGATGTAGGCAGTAGAGATAGAGCAATGAACAAAATCGGCAAATCACTCACTTCTTGAAGCTTGGTGCTTGCAGAGGGGGCAGAAGATATACAAATAAGCAAATACATGTATATAAACTATCAGATGGTAGTGAGCATGACACTGGTATGTTGAACAAGTACCAATGTCTACTCTCTCTTTCTCTCTTTTTCCTGGTTCAAATATATTCAGAGAGGAATGTGTCTTCATCTTGCCCCTAGATGAATATTCCATTGAGTTTGAGACTTTTCTATTCACACTCAGGCAAAAAACAAGCAACAAGCCAACAAATAAAGCCTTTTGATTCCCTGAGGTCACAAATATAATCTCAATTTAGTAGTTAGCATGTCTATTCTTATGCAAGAATCAAAACTCCAGACTTGAATCAGAGTCACCCCTTCTCTGACTGGGGACGACTGTGCTAGCCACGGCAATGGCTGGGCGGTAAAATAGAGTTCCCCTCTCTCTATCTACATGGAGTTCTCCAGATCAGAACTTGAGTTTCAGGTCCTCTGATCTGGAGAGAACAGATCTCATCACTCATCCTGAGCCTGGTGAATGTACAGTTACAGCTGAGTCTGCCTCTCAGGGGGTGTATCTTTAGGCTCATGTTAGATCCTGAGTGAGGGCCCCCAGTGCAGCTCCTGAGTCCTGGGGGAAGTCCTGCTTCTGGGGAAGACTTCAAAAATCTACTGCTTTCTGCCCCTTCATCCACATCTTCATTGTGAATAGTCATGCATCATTTATTTTGATAAACTCTGCAGGGCAACGTGACCCTAAATCACACAGCTGCATCCTGCCGCCTTGGGCCACCTTGGGATGCTCAGGCAGGAGTCTGTAATTCGTTCCCCATACATTATCCTCACCCCCAACCCGGACACAGGAAGCCCAATGATTCCTCTATCACTAAGCTTCAGATCAGAAGTCAAGGATGATTCACGGTGTCTCCACAGGGGAGGGGGCGGAAAAGGTCTTCCCCAAACCCTCTCTGACACCTTTGAATATTCTTGATATGGCTGAATCACTGAGCCATTTTTCCTAAACGTTCACTTTAGTTTCTCTCCATGGTGTGGGGAGGAGGTGATCTGTCTTGCACGCACATTGCCAAAAACCCTTGTACTCTGTTAAAAGTGAGCTGGGAGAAACATGTTCAAGACACGGACAGGGCTGGGAAGGATCATTGTGGCGGGGGGGGGGGGGGGGCAGATCATACAGGTAGTCAGACTTCCTCTCTGAGAAGATGAAAATTGAGAGGAGACTGAAGTAAGGAACTGAGCCCTGAGGATGTCTCTGGAAAGAATAGTCTAGACAAAGAGAACCACAAGGGCAGAAGCCCTGGGGCAGGAGTGTCTGGAACACACCAGTAGAAGAGTAGGAGGTCAGGAGGAGGAGCCTAGCGAGAAAGGGATCCAGGAGGCTGTCACAGAAGTGGCAGGAAGACAGTTCATGTCCGGCCCACTAAGTCAGGGCAACAATCTTTGGATTTTATTTGAGTGACAAGAGAGTCATTTCTTTGTTTTAAGTGGCAGGAAAACTCAAGAGAGGAACTCTGCCACTATAACTGAGCATAAAACAATGAAATATAATGAATTCTCCAAGCCACTAGAGTGGGTAACCTTTCCCTTCGCCAAGGGATCTTCCCAACAGAGGGATCGAACCTAGGTCTCCTGCATTGCAGGTAGATTCTTTACCAGCTGAGCCACCAGGGAAGCCCAATGAGATGTAGTATTACTTGGGACAGCCACTTAGCTGATCAGTTGATAATTAAGATTGTTTTATTTCAGCATCCTTAGCACATGAAAGAGACTGAAGACAGCGTTGTTAATCGGCTATACTTCAATATAAAATTTAAAAACTTAAAGTTAAAAAAATAGATGACCTTGAACGGAGACTCATAGTTCTGTTATCTTAGGTTCTCTTCTTAAATACCAGTTAATATTGTTCTACAGCCAGGCCCTCTCCCTTCCCCGAACGTCTAGATCCAGATGAAATGAGTTGGAAGTGATCACACTGAGTGAACACAAACTGACGGGGGGTACAGCAGAGGGCGCAGTCAGGGGCCAGTCCTCCTCAGAGTCGGGATGTGGAGGTGCTAGGAGAGATACAGTCTGGGGGGCCCAGCCCTGGCTCCTGTGTGGACCAGGCTCCTATGCTGCCCTGGAACCACTGGTCCTTGGTCTGGAAAGCCCAAGACCATCATGCCCGCTGGCCTCCCCTGAGCCTGACTCAGCACAGGCATTCAGAGATACCCACCAACCAGAGGGCCTGCAGCGTGGTGGGGCTGGATATGTATCCAGGTGGACGGAAAGGAGAACTCCATGGTGGAAAATTGCTTTCAGGGCCGGGAGGAGTTCCATTTCAGCTGCAACGAGAGGCCAGGAAGGGAGGAAAGGGCTGGCAAGGATGGCAGAGGCATGGCTATAAGCACACATGTACCTCACCCTAGTCCCAGGACACAGCAGCTGCTAGGTATGAGCTCGTGTCTTCTGTGCTCCCTTAGAAGGTGGTGCGGGGAACAGAGGAGAAATCCAGGGCTTCCAGGCACAGTCCTCAACCTTATCGCGTGCCAGGATCAGCTGAGAACTTCACTGGGCAAGTGCGTGGTCCCCAGTCCCAGATTTCCTGGCTTAAATGGTCTGGGGTGCAAGCTGACCATGGGGATTTGGGGAAGCCTCCCTAAAGGTGCAGTCAAAGTTGAAATGGATAGCTGCCAGCTGATTAGAACTTGGCCTACCAACTGTGTGCTTAAGGTCACATCACTTAATACTCAAGGCCAGCTGACAGAGAGGCAGGCACAGTGCTATGACCTAGGACACTTTTAGGGCCCTACAAAATGTTATAATTTCATTTTTTCTAATTAATTAATTTGTTTATTGGCTATGCTGGGTCTTCGTTGCTGCATGTGGGCTTTCTCTAATTGTAGTTAGCGGGGGTTGCTCTCTAGTTACGATGTGCAGGCTAGTCATGGGAGTGACTTCTCTTGTTACAGGGCACGGGCTCTAAGCACATGGGCTCAGTAGTTGTGGCGCATGGGCTTAGTTATGTGGAAACGTCCTGGACAGGGGTCAAATCCATGTCCCCTGCTTTGGCAGGGGGTTTCTTAACCACTGGACCCCCAGGGAAGTCCTATTATTTAATTTTAACCAGAAGAAAAAAATGAATATGACCCAGCCTGGGTTATAGCCATCTTTAAACCCACATAGTTGCAAAATGTCACTTTTTTTTTTTTTTTAATGGAGGAAGGAACTGATGAAAGTATAAATGTCTGGAAGTCCTGGAAAGTCACAGTGCGGTCCCTGCTGGTCTGCAGGTCTGTGAAATGAGTTCATACAGAATCACCCACCCCAGCCAGTTGCTATGAGGGCACACAGAAACGCCACTTCTATCTCCAGCAGCAAAACTTGTCTAAAACCAACTTTGGACTTCACGGCCCTCTTATACTATTTCCCCAATCATTGCTTTGAGATTTCATGAAAATACTTTATTCTTACAGAATCTGTTATCTTACATGCATTTGTGGGAGACAGAAAGCAAATTCTACGCAGGAAAGGCAACCACAGGCTTTGCCCATCACAGATGTTCAACCCGGACTGGTTGTTTTGAACTGGGTGAGGGGCAGTGGGGCAAACACTTCAAGACATCGGATCTTTGCAGCACATGCTAAGTCACTTCAGTTGTGTCCGACTGTGCGACCCCATAGACAGCAGCCCACCAGGGCCCGCCTTCCCTGGGATTCTCCGGGCAAGAACACTGGAGTGGGTTGCCATTTCCTCCTCCAATGCATGAAAGTGCAAAGTGAAAGTGAAGTCACTCAGTCATGTCCGACTCCTAGCGACCCCATGGACTGCAGCCTACCAGGTTCCTCCGTCCATGGGATTTTCCAGGCAAGAGTACTGGAGTGGGTTGCCATTGCCTTCTCCGATGCAGCACATGTGTTGCTGCAAATCTGTTACATGCCAGGAGGATGGGAGCACTTTAGAGAACATCTTCTTGTGGGTCCCAGATCTATGTGACCATCAAGATCACCAGGGGAACCTCTTGCTATACCAGATCTGCTAAATTAGCGTATCTAAGGGCAAGGCTGTATATGCTGAAAATATCCTAAGCATCTGTGTGTATGTGTGTGTGTGTCCCCAGGGGAACAGAAGAATCAGCCAGACTTGCAAATCGCTGCTTTTGAAGGTCTCTTGAGCCAGATACTCTCTGTTTGCATTCCCCAGATCCATTCCCATCCCTCCTCCACCCCACAGGCAGACTCTTTAGCATCCCTAGGTTCACTTGCCCTCTGGGTTCCAGCTGGGTTTGGCCCACGGAGACACTGACAGGAGCGACAGTGCGGTGACAACAAGCATTTCTCTACATGGCCCCACGTCCCACAATGTCCCTCCATCTATGGGCACTTTTCTCCTGTAGCTCTCTCCAGGTTCTGAGAAATACTCCCTACCCTTGTTCCTCTGTGTGAGTGCTAAGTCACTTCAGTTGCATCCAATTCTTTGAGACCCTATGGACTGTCACCCACCAGGCTCCTCTGTCCATAGGATTCTCCAGGCAGGAATACTGGAGTTGCCATGCCCTCTTCCAGGGGATCTTCCCAACTCAAGGATCAAACTGGCATCTCTAACTGTTCTCATTGGCAGGTGGATTCTTTACCACTAGCGCCACCTAGGAAGAAGCCTCTAGGCAGAGAACCCCAGAGTTCTTCACTTTCCCTTGCTTGGCCTCCATGACCTACTCTATCCTTGGAAATAAGCCCTTCATTAAAGTCAGTTCAATTGCCTCCCCTGGGACTCTGCCATCTCTTCCCTGGTGGGACCCCAAATATTCTCATCCTGTAGTCTAATTTTCTTGCAGGTAATCCTACTATCCGAATATGATCGCCTCCGTGGTCCGGAAATGCAATACCACCATTTATGTTATGTTATTACAGTGTACTTTCTGTGGATTCAAAACAAAAGCAAAAGAAATATGACATTGGTGCTTCCCTTTAGCTCTACAGCACTGTATAAGATTGTTATTATCAGCACCATGATAGCTGAAGACATTGAAGCACCATGAAAGGAAGGTAACTTGGTCACATTGCCCCAACACGGCAGCTGCACCTCTCGTGGGCCCACATGCTCCTCACTGAGAGAACTCCTCAACTACCAGGGAGGAGGCAGCCCTCAGACCTGGCATGAAGAATTTACTTCTCATCAGCTGGCCAGTCATAGCTCCTAGACTGTAGCCGTCTCAACTGCACCCCAGCCTTGCTGCGAATTCTGGAAAGGCCCTTAGTGAAATAAATTTTTCCCTGTGATTGATGGGCCTGAAATTCATGCCATGGATCCGGGGCCGTCGGCTTTTTCTTCTTGTTGTTGCTGAGACAGCACTATAAAACATAATGTATGGCCACATCAGAGTGGGTATTTTCCAGGAAAAATGCTTGCTTCTACTTAAGTTTTATGGGGGTCCCCACTTCACATCTCCTTTGGAGCGCTCACAAAGCTTTTCTGGTTGATTCTGTCCCAAAGAAACCTATGGGACCAAAAGCCACATCATCTACTCCAACAGATGAAGGGGAGGAGTGGCTCTTTTGAGAGGAAATGGTATACTTTTTGCTTTGCTTTAACTCTTTGTGGGCAAGAGAGGAGGGGGAATGTGTGTTGTGCCTGGGAGTAATTATCTTCCTTTCCGGGAATCACTCATAGACTTGGATATTGAGATGAAATCTGCTGGAACGGAGGATCTTTCCCATTTGGAGAGAGAAACATTGGATCTACAGCATGCCTGGTCGTTTCTCTCTTGTTATTTAGCTTTTTCTGGGCTTCAGTTACCTCATTGAAATTCGAGATAATGATGTCCACTTAAAGGGAAATTGGAAGGATTATGGTGGCTGATAAAAGTCAACATGCTACACAAATGTAAACTATCTTTTACCTTTGTGATCCTTTGGAACTCATAATTTGAAAATATTTTTATGTTGAGTCCTTTATTCAGGCCCCATAGATTTGGTCCCTTGAGGACATTTCTATTTGTTCTCTATAAATATACATCCCAGTAAAGCTGAGCCTGATGACCAAGTCAATATCTTCACTCAATCCAATCACTTGGGGGTTGAGAGTGAACATGGCACCCAGATTTATGAAAAGACCGCTAGGGTCAGACAGAGTTGGGTTGAGTCTCACCTCTCCTCGAATGGGCTATGTAACCAAGACCAAGTCTTTGTTCAAAATGTATTAAGATTCTTCCAAGGAATGACAACAGAGCATGAAACCCAGCATAAGTGGGGGGAGAATGAGTCTTTAGGAGTGTAGGACTCTGTACTCTGGCATGTAACCTTGTGTGTGACCTTGAGGGGTTCATTTAACTGCTCTGGTTTTCTGCTTTGGTTTTCTCACATTTAAATGAAGGGAGAGTGACTGTTTGTCAAGGCTAGGGGGCATAGCACAGGTCTTGGCACAAAGAGAAGCTCAGAAAGCAGAGTTACTGTTCTGTCATTCACAGTCCTTCCCAATATCCTTTGGCTTAGGGATTATAAGCAACATTGATGGTGCTTTAGCTTATTCCTTGCATTAATCACTTTTTATTAATAGAATAAAAGGAGCATTAGATCTAGGTGAAGTAGGAGTGGGATTAACTGTCATTATCTGATGTTGATTATTCTGAAATACTACATGTGCATGCTCAGTCGTGTCCAACTCTTTGTGACCACATGGACTGTAGCCCACCAGGCTCCTCTGTCCATGGGATTTCCCAGCCAAGGATACTGGGGTGAGTTGCCATTTCCTCATCTAGGGGATCTTCCTGACCCAGGGATTGAACCACTGTCTCCCGTATCTCCTGCACTGGCAGGCAAATTCTTTACCACTGAGCCATCAAGGAAGCCCATGAACTATTACAGTTGAGTCCAAATTGAGCAGCAGAAAAAAAATTCTTTTAAAAAAGAGTTAGAATGTAAATAGACTAAACAGACAGACAAACAAGACAATCTCTTTGGTCATTGTATTCCTAGTGGGCAATGTCAGGTCATCAATATTCAAGGATCAGCCGACTATGGCCCACAGACTAAATCCAGCTCACCACCTGTTTTTACAAATAAAGTTTTATTAGAACACAACCACATTCATTCATTAACCCATTGCCCAGGGCTACTTTCATGCCACATGGTAGAGCTGAGTAGTTGGAACAAAGACCATTTGATCACAGAGGCTCCACAGTAAAAAATTCTCAGTCCCTGGTTAATATAGTCTTTGCAGGGTTGATGTGTGTGTGCAAGGTGATAGATGAGAATAAATGTACTTTGTAAAAGGAATAGCACTGAAAAAATATGGGGCTTCCCTGGTGGCTCAGTGGTAAAGAACCCATCTGCCAAAGCAAGAGACCAGGTTTTGATCCCTGGGTTGGGAAGATCCCCTGGAGAAGGAAATGGCAACACACTCCAGTGTTTTTGCCTGGAGAATCCCATGCATGGAGGAGCCTGGTGGGCTACAGTCCATGGGATCGCAAAGAGTCAGACACAACTGAGCGACTAAACCACCACCCAAGGCAGAAATACAAGAGTGGATTAATCCTTAACACAGACCCACTGTGTTGTTGAGTCTGCTAAAGGTTGCTTGAAAAAAAAAGAGAGAAATACACAGGAGGTTAATTAAGTGATCAGTCAACACTTTTATTAGGTGCCAATTATGGGCAAAGTGCCTTGGTAGCTATCACCTCAGGGATGGAGTCTGGCTGGCAAACAGCTGGAGTGTCATGCCATGGCTGCAGGGTATAAACAAAAGAAAAAGAAAATGAAGGAAAACATAGACTTTGTTCAAAAAAAAAAAATCAAAACTTTTCAGTTTCTTCCAGTAGTCCCTCCAGCTCTGATATAGTTAAATTCTCAGCTGTGGTTTCTTAGGGCAAGAAAAAAAAAAAAACAAACACTGCTTTAGGAAAGCTGCCAGTCCCTGACATTGGAGCCCTTGGGTTTTGGGGGTAGTGATCAAGAGACCCATATTCTCCTCCATCATGAAAGGTTAAGCCTCCACATCGCACTTTTAGGAGTACACGTTTAATGTTGCTGCTCAGCTGCAGAAATGCTAGGAACCTTAATAAAGGTATTTAACGTGGGCTTATTCAGCCCCCAACACATGCCTCCCTGTTGAGATCAGGGCAAACGTTCTTCAGCACACACACAAAAGCCAGACTGTGTGAGCAAGCCAGTCGGCTGCAAGGCTCTTGGCAGATTTCCATCATTGTTATGATGGGCGGAGTGCCACAGGGTGATTTGCTGCGGGGAGGCTGTGGCCAGGGCTTCTGCCCAAAGAGCATCAAATTCTCCCATCTCTAATCACTTTACTGCTGGCCTTTCATCTACAAACCCAGCCCCCACACCGCACCGTCCATCCTGCCAAATTTGAATAACCAGCTCCAGAGCGGCTCCCGTTGCTGGATAAAGCACACCTTCCTCTAAGCGGGGATTCATGTTTCCTCTCTGGGCACAAAGCCATGAGCTGAAGCCTCCTTTCATCCTGAGATGGGGTTGTGCCGACTGATGGTTAGAGCTCCCTTCTGGGTCTCTGTCAGCACATGCAAATGAGATGGTTAAATTCAGAGAGAGACAGTTGTCTTTGTAAAACCTCTTGCATTCTTGTCTCAATGATGACAGTCTTTTATTTTAAAATAATGATCCCGTTCTCTTTAAGGGGCTCCCCTGGTGGCTCAGTGGTAAAGAATCTGCCTACCAAGCAGGAGATGTGGGTTCGATCCCTGGGGTGGAAGATTTCCGGGAGGAGGAAATGGCAATCCACTCCAGTATTCTTGCCTGGGGAATCCTATGGACAGAGGAGCCTGATGGGCTACAGTCCATGGGGTCGCAGAGTCAGACACAACTTAACTTTAAGAGGTCTCCTCTTTCACCCTGGAGGTCTCTCTTTAAGATGAGGGTGGACATCTGTGGCTACTAACCCACCTTATTATATTCCTGATTATTGTAACAAATCACCTCTCAGGTTCTGATCTCTGTGGACCCCAAGGGCTCTCATCTCTCTGCCTAGTTCAGATGATGACAACCACTTCCTGCTCATCTTATAAGGACATTGTAAAAACGAATGAGATCATGTCTCTGAATAGAGCTCTAGAAGTGAAGCCCAGAGCCTGTTATCACATCCTCTTTTCCTCCATTCTCTCCTGACCTCTTTTTCTCAGCTTTTGCTCACCGAAGTTTCTACTCCCAAAGAGAAGAAAGTTCCCCATGGCAATCTCAGAAAGCCCACACCCAGCCTCTCCCCTACGTCTTTCCCAGGGGCATGTTCATTATAAACCGAAGACACACCCCAAAATGGTGCATAGTAACCAGCACTCATATGTTTACATTGGAATAAAGAATTTTGTTCTTGGAGTGCCAACAAGCCCATGCATTACTGAAATGTTATATCATAAAATCGAGGCCGTACCAACTTCCTGATGGATAAGCTCCAGATTCTAATATCATTGTGTGCTCACCAGGCCCTTTTAGGTGTGGCTTCTCTGTGAAAAATTTTTTTTCCTTTTTTTTTCTTTTTTTAAATATTTCATTTATTTTAATATAGGAGTATAATTGCTTTGCAATGTTGTATTAGTTTCTGCTGTGCAACAAAGTGCATCAGCTATATGTATACATATATCCCCTCCCTCTTCAGCGTCCGTCCCGCCCCCATCCCACCCCTCTAGGTCATCACAGAGCACTGAACTGAGCTCCCTGTGCTTCCCAGTAGCTATTTTACACATGGCAGTTTGTGTATGTCAATGTTAATCCCCAATTCATCCCACCCTCCCCTCCCCCCGCTGTGTTCACATGTCCATTCTCTGTCTGCATCCCTATTCCTGCCTTGCAAATAGGTTCTTGATTCCACATATATTCATTAATATAGTGTTTGTTTTTCTCCTTCTGACATACTTCACTCTGTACGACAGACTCTAAGTCTGTCCACATCTCTACAAATGACGTAGTTTTGTTCCTTTTTGTGGCCGAGTAATATTCCACCATATATACGTGCCACATCTTCTCTATCCATTCTTCTGTTGATGGACATTCAGGTTGCTTCCTTGTCTTGGCTATTGTAACTAGTGCTGCAATTAACATTGGGGTATATGTGTCTTTCTGAATTATGGTTTGCAAAAAAAAGAAAAGTAAGTGTTCTTTCTCTTCTATCATGATTTTCCTGATATGGCTCAGCCAGTAAAGAATCCGCTTGCCAATGCAGGAGACAGGGAGACACAGTTTCTATCCTTGGGTTGGGAAGATCCTCTGGAGAAGGAAATGGCAACCCACTCCAGTACTCTTGCCTGGGAAATCCCATGGACAGAGGAGCCTGGCAGACTACAGTATGGGATCACAAAAGAATCAGACACGACTGAGGAATTAAGCATGCATGCATGTATGCACTGATCTCTATTATTCCCCAAACACTTCTATTTCCCTGCAAAATGTCCCCCTTGTGACACAACTTCTGTTGGAAATCTCTCCTGTGGACCCAGCTTCTTTCGATGTGGGTTGAGGAGCACCTCATCTCCCAGCTCACTAGGAAGAGCACCCTGTTGTAGGCTGGCCCCTTGGACTCCCTCCTGTGCAGGCTCATGCCTGTTGTCCTCCTTCCTTGCCTCCTTCTCTCCTGATATCAAAGCCATCTTATGTAATTTTTTCAAAACTGATCCAAACCTCAGATATCATCAAGTAAATTTTGCCCTATGTCCTTGGAATCTTGTAGAAGACTCTTGAGAGTCCCTTGGACATCAAGGAGATCAAGCCAGTCAGTTCTAAAGGAAATCAACCCTGAATATTCATTGGAAGGACTGTTACTGAAGCTGAAGCTCCAATGCTTTGGTCCCCTGATGCGAAGACGTGACTCATTGGAAAAGACTCTGATTCTGGGAAAGACTGAAGGCAAGATAAGATGGTTAGATAGCATCACTGACTCAATGGACATGAATTTGAGCAAACTCCCAGAGTTTGGAGGACAGAAGAACCTGGCGTGCTGCATGGGGTTGCAAAGAGCTGGGCATTGACTTCTCGACTGAACAACAACAACTTGGAATCCTAACCTATTTCACCCCACAGTGAATCATCCCTTAAGCTTAACAAATATCTTATAAATATGCACATGTATCTACACTTACACCTATACTTACATGTACACCTATATCAAGATCTTCTGAAAATTTACCAAGTTGACTTAGGAAAACAAACTAAAGATGTATTTAAAATTGAAAAGGAGTTTCATTTGAGGTTGGTAAATATTATTACTAGATATAGAAACATGTTCTAAAGCAGTAATAATTAAAATTCATGCTAATAAAGCAACCACATAGCCCACTGAAACTTTAAATAAATCATATTGAATGAATATATGAATGTCCGTTAATACAGGGGTCCCCAATCTCTGAGCTCTAATGGCTGATGATCTGAGGTGGAGCTGATGTAATAATAATAGAAATAAAGTGCCCAATGAATGTAATGTTCTTGAATCATCCTGAAACCATCCCCCTCAATCCCGATAAGCGGAAAAAATTGTCTTCCATGAAACTGGTCCCTGATCCCAAAAAGGTTGGGGACTGCTTCATTAATGTATGATAGGAAAAGATAGACAAAGGAAAAACAGTTAGGGCATTGTTGTATAACTATTAAGACCCAAACCAGGATAAAATTAGCTTTACATCTCATAGCGTGGAAAATAATTTCCAAATATATTCACGTTAAAGAATAAAAATTAAAATATAGAAACTATAGAAAACAAAATATTTTCAAAACTTAAATTGACCATCAAATATCTAGAATTTAGACAAAAAGTCACGAAGTTAAAGCTCAATGAATTACATCTATATAAAACTAAAATATTTTATTTAAGAAATGATGTAAAACTAAAAGAAAATTAAAATAACTAAATGTAAAGCATCTATGATAAATAAATTTTAATTTATGTATGTAAGAGAACTTTGGAAACTGATTATTATTCACCAATTTTTCTCTATTTTTCTTATTAATTTGTAGAAGCTTTTAATATAATATGCATAGTGAATCAACGTCTGCCATATATTTTACAAACGTGTATGATTTTTTCAGTTGTTTTAAAAATTACTTAATGGTTTTATAAATATTTATGAAATACAAATCAATCAATCATTTTGATTATAACTTCTGCCTTTAGTTCATGCTTAGAAAAACCTTCCCGATGTCATAATTATGGAAATCCACTTATCTTGTTGGAGAAGGAAATGGCAACCCACTCCACTGTTCTTGCCTGGAGAATTCCATGGACAGAGAAGCCTGGAAGGCTGAACTCCATGGGGTCGCAAGGAGTCGGACACAACTGAAGTGACTGAACACAGCACACCTATGTTGTATTTTGGGGTCTAAATTTCACTTTAATATATTCTTTTTTGTTTTGTTGAAGGTTGAAGAGAGATATTGCTTAATTCTTTCTATAATATTATTATCTGGCATTAATTTTTTATTAATCTATTTATGCCCCATCAATATGCAATTTTGGGTTTAGCACACACTTCAGTTCAGTTCAGTTCAGTCGCTCAGTCATGTCTGACTCTTTGCAACCCCATGAATCTGAGCACGCCAGGCCTCCCTGTCCATCACCAACTCCCGGAGTTCACTCAGATTCACGTTCATCGAGTCAGTGATGTCATCCAGTCATCTCATCCTCTGTCGTCCCCTTCTCCTCCTGCCCCCAATCCCTCCCAGCATCAGAGTCTTTTCCAATGTGTCAACTCTTTGCATGAGGTGGCCAAAGTACTGGAGTTTCAGCTTTAGCATCATTCCTTCAAAGAAATCCCAGGGCTGATCTCCTTCAGAATGGACTGGTTGGATCTCCTTGCAGTCCAAGGGACTCTCAAGAGTCTTCTCCAACACTACAGTTCAAAAGCATCAATTCTTCGGCACTCAGCTTTCTTCACAGTCCAACTCTCACATCCATACGTGACCACAAGTCAACCATAGCCTTGACTAGATGGACTTTGTTGGCAAAGTAATGTCTCTGCTTTTGAATATGCTATCTAGGTTGGTCATAACTTTGCTTCCAAGGAGTAAGCATCTTTTAATTTCATGGCTGCAGTCACCATCTGCAGTGATTTTGGAGCCCCCCCCAAAAAAAGTCTGACACTGTTTCCACTGTTTCCCCATCTATTTCCCGTGAAGTGATGGGACCAGATGCCATGATCTTCGTTTTCTGAATGTTGAGCTTTAAGTCAACTTTTTCACTCTCCACTTTCACTTTCATCAAGAGGCTTTTTAGTTCCTCTTCCCTTTCTGCCATAAGGGTGGTGTCATCTGCATATCTGAGGTTATTGATATTTCTCCCAGCAATCTTGATTCCAGCTTGTGCTTCTTCCAGTCTAGCGTTTCTCATGATGTACTCTGCATATAAGTTAAATAAGCAGGGTGACAATATACAGCCTTGATGTACTCCTTTTCCTATTTGGAACCAGTCTGTTGTTCCATGTCCAGTTCTAAGTGTTGCTTCCTGACCTGCATATAGGTTTCTCAAGAGGCAGGTCAGGTGGTCTGGTATTCCCATCTCTTTCAGATTTGTCCACAGTTTATTATGATCCACACAGTCAAAGGCTTTGGCATAGCCAATAAAGCAGAAATAGATGTTTTTCTGGAACTCTCTTGCTTTTTCGATGATCCAGCGGATGTTGGCAATTTGATCTCTGGTTCCTCTGCCTTTTCTAAAACCAGCTTGAACATCTGGAAGTTCACGGTTCACATATTGCTGAAGCCTGGCTTGGAGAATTTTGACACAGTGTGGTCCACTGGAGAAGAGAATGGCAAACCACTTCAGTATTCTTGCCTTCAGAACCCCATGAACAGTATGAAAAGGCAAAATGATAGGATACTGAAAGAGGAACTCCCCAGGTCAGTAGGTGCCCAATATGCTACTGGAGATCAGTGGAGAAATAACTCCAGAAAGAATGAAGGGATGGAGCCAAAGCAAAAACAATACCCAGCTGTGGATGTGACTGGTGATAGAAGCAAGGTCTGATGCTGTAAAGAGCAATATTGCATAGGAACCTGGAATGTCAGGTCCATGAATCAAGGCAAATTGGAAGTGGTCAAACAGGAGATGGCAAGAGTGAACATCGACATTCTAGGAATCAGTGAACTAAAATGGACTGAAATGGGTGAATTTAACTCAGATGACCATTATATCTACTACTGCGGGCAGAAATCCGTCAGAAGAAATGGAGTAGCCATCATGGCCAACAAAAGAGTCTGAAATGCAGTACTTGAATGCAATCTCAAAAACGACAGAATGATCTCTGTTCGTTTCCAAGGCAAACCATTCAATACCACAGTAATCCAAGTCTATGCCCTAACCAGTAATGCTGAAAAAGCTGAAGTTGAACGGTTCTATGAAGACCTACAAGACCTTTTAGAACTAACACCCAAAAAAAGATGTCCTTTTCATTATAGGGGACTGGAATGCAAAAGTGGGAAGTCAAGAAACACCTGGAGTAACAGGCAAATTTGGCCTTGGAATACAGAATGAAGCACGGCAAAGACTAATAGAGTTTTGCCAAGAAAATGCACTAGTCATAGCAAATACCCTCTTCCAACAACACAAGAGAAGACTCTATACATGGACATCACCAGATGATCAACACCGAAATCAGATTGATTATATTCTTTGCAGCCAAAGATGGAGAAGCTCTATACAGTCAACAAAAACAGGGCCAGGAGCTGACTGTGGCTCAGACCATGAACTCCTTATTGCCAAATTCAGACTGAAATTGAAGAAAGTAGGGAAAACACTAGACCATTCAGGTATGATCTAAATCAAATCCCTTATGATTATACAGTGGAACTTAGAAATACATTTAAGGGCCTAGATCTGATAGATAGAGTGCCTGATGAACTATGGACTGAGGTTCGTGACATTGTACAGGAGACAGGGATCAAGACCATCCCCATGGAAAAGAAACGCAAAAAAGTAAAATGGATGTCTGAGAAGGCCTTACAAATAGCTGGGAAAAGAAGAGAAGTGAAAAGCAAAGGAGAAAAGGAAAGATATAAGCATCTGAATGCAGAGTTCCAAAGAATAGCAAAAAGAGGATAAGAAAGCTTTCCTCAGCAATCAATGCAAAGAAATAGAGGAAAACAACAGAATGGGAAAGACTAGAGATCTCTTCAAGAAAATTAGAGATACCAAGGGAACCTTTTATGCAAAGATGGGCTCGATAAAGGACAGAAATGGTATGGACCTAACAGAAGCAGAAGATATCAAGAAGAGGTGGCAAGAATACACAGAAGAACTGTACAAAAATATCTTCATGACCCAGATAATCATGATGGTGTGATCACTCATCTAGAGCCAGACATCCTGGCATGTGAAGTCAAGTGGGCCTTAGAAAGCATCACTACAAACAAAGCTAGTGGAGGTGATGGAGTTCCAGTTGAGCTATTTCAAATCCTGAAAGATGATGCTGTGAAAGTGCTGCACTCAATATGCCAGCACATTTGGAAAACTCAGCAGTGGCCACAGGACTGGAAATGGTCAATTTTCATTCCAATCCCAGAGAAAGGCAATGCCAAAGAATGCTCAGACTAGCACACACTAGATTATAGCAAACACATGCACATAAACGACATGCATGCCCTAGTGATATTTAGGGTCTGATGAATCGATTCTGGTGCCAGTGCCAGTCATTCAGATTGTTTGAAGCTTGGTAATAAATTTTAATACCCTGCAGGGTAAGTCCTGTCTTATCGTGAACATTCTTACACACTTACTTATAAACTTTGGGCTCATTGAGTAAAATTCCTCCTAATATATTTTTTTAGAATTTGAAAAAGAATTCTGCTAAACTTATGGGTTGAGGGAGAATTAAAGAGAATCAGGCACAATTATATGCTGCCTGTGAATATATAACTAGCTCCAGCTTTTCTGGAGTTCAACTTGGCAATATAGATCAAGGACTTTGAAACTATAAACATCCTGAGACCAAGCCATTCTGGTCTTCATCATGATTCTAAGTAAATAGTTAAAGATGTCCCAAAATATATGTCTATAAATGTCTTATAGTGGTCACGTGAAAATATTAGAAGTATTAGAAACACACCAATGTCCAGGGGCAGGATGGATAAACCATGGTGCACCCATATCATGAAATTCAACAGAAATTTACTAAATACCATGAACAGCTGTTCACCTGGAAAGTAAAAGTGTCAGTCACTCAGTAGAGTCCAACTCTTACGGCCCCATGGACTGCAGCCCACCAGGCTCCTCTGTCCATGGGATTTCCCAGGCAAGTATATTGGAGTGTGTTGCCATTTCCTCCTCCAGGGGATCTTCATGTCTTCTTCAACAATTTGCTTAACCACTCTGAGCTTCCCTTCCCCATCTGTAAATTGGGCTGATAACAACAATGCTTACCTCAAAGGGCTGTTAATAAAAGCTAAAATTTGAAATGTCCCTAGAAAAGTGCCTGAACACTCCCTGAGCTTTATCACTGTTCATTCAATAAAAGCTCCCTTCTATAAAGACTGACCACCTAGCTTTTCCTAGGCTGATGGAAATTTATGTTTGCTAATACTTGACAAATAACAAAGAGAATTATTTCCAATGAGATAAGATTTGATTTATTATCTTAAAGCACAGAAGACAGAACTAGGCATGGTATTGAATTATGTTGATTCATTTGTTTTTCCATAAGTATTTCCCTTTTTTGCTTTTCTGTTTTTCCTCTTTTTAAACTGTTTATTTTAAATTGGAATAAAGTTGATTAATAATGCTGTGATAGTTTCAGGTGTACTGCAAAGTGATTCAATTATACATATATGTGTATCTATTCTTTTTCAAATTCTTCTCCCATTTATGTTGTTACATAATATTGAGCAGAGTTCCCTGTGCTATACAGTAGGTCCTTGTTTGTTATCCATTGTAGATATAGCAGAGTGTTCACGTCCATCCCAAACTTCTTAACTCTCCCTTCCATCATTCCCCTTAGCAACCATAACTTGGGAGTTCATTTCATTCTCTAGGCCTATGAGCCTGTTTCTGTTTTATAAATAAGTTCATATGTATCATTTCTTTTTAGATTCCACCTATAAGCAATAACATATCATTAGATATTTCTCTTTGTCTGATTTACTTCACTAAGTATGACAATCTCTAGGTCCATCCATGTTTCAGCAGGTATTACTTGAGAGCCCCTGTATCCATCTCTGGGGTTATGACACTGGACAAAACAAATAAATTTCCTACCCTTGTGATGACATCTTATAGCAGGAATTGGAGGGAGATGATGAACACAATGACTGAGATAAGCATCCATAATGTGTTAGATGGAGAAAACTGTAAAGAAGAAAAGCAGATCAGGAAAGGGAGAAACGGTCATCCACTTAGATGAGTGTGGCTAGCGAGTGAAAGACCAGCTTAGGGAGACAGATCCTTAAGGCAGGTTGTAGCCAACAACCTCTTGTACAACTTGGACAGTCAAGGATTCGAAAATCAAGTTCGCCTCTTTCCTAAGCCTCCGATCTCAGGTGAGGCAAGGCAAACACATGAGTGTCTCAACTTTCAGCATACTCCCAAGATAAACACTGAACTTGGAAATTCTTCTATGAACATGGCGGTCGACCCAGGGTAAGCAAACCAAATGGACCACACCTACGTTTGCTGAATTCCATTTTGAAGAGATCTCAATTAGAAGCTTCTGTGACTGAAAGTTCCCTGCCCAGAGGACAGTTAGCTAAACAATTCAGGGGGAAACACAAAGAGAGCCTGAAGGAGGGGTTGCAGATAACTTCTCCTCCTGAACTCTGTGTGTGGACGTCTCAGGGTGCTCAGGAAGAGCAACACAAGAAGAGTCCTGCCAAAAGGAGCGCGGGTCCCTCCATTGTGCTTTCAGCTTCGCACACTAATAGGAATCAACCCTGCTGCTATGGTTTGATAGCTTCCATTATTTATCACTTCTTCTCCAGATCTCTGGGTTTCCCTGGTGGCTCAGCTGGTAAAGAATCCGCCTGCATTATGGGAGACCTGGGTTCAATCCCTGGGTGGGAAGATCCCCTGGAGAAGGGAAAGGCTACCCATTCTAGTATTCTTGCCTGGAGAATTCCGTGGACTATATAGTCCATGGGGTAACAAAGAGTCAGACATGACTGAGTGATTTTCACTGCAGATCTCACTGGGATCCCAGTTCTAGAACCTCTGTCACTTGTCATTAAGACTAATTGTTCATGGGAAAGGAGCCTGGCTTCAGAGGGAAAGTTGTGAGGGGCAGGCTGGCTTAGGCTCAACTGGGTCTGTAGCTCTCTTTCCTGGACCTCTGTTCCTGATGGAAGTAGGGAGAGGAAAAAGGGCTCCCTCTGGCATTGCTCTGGGAAGACTTGACACCATGGCTCCCAAAGCAAGAGGAGCTGCCAGCCCAGGGGGAGCCACGATGACCTAGCCAGTGCCTCTGTGGGAACAACCCACAGGCTGCGGCATCCTCAGGAGGCATGCTCAGGACCACAAATGCTATGGAGCAGAACACCCTGCCCTCTTTAGACTGTGGCTGAGGAAGGATGCTAGCAACAGCAGAGGAGAGGACAGTGGGCTTTTCTATAGGAAGGGTGAGCAAGGCGGTTCTACCAACTGGACTGTAATGACCTACATTGAATTAATTTCACTTGAACCAGATGTTGTGTCCTAATTTTCCTGCATCAGGGCCCAAAATGGGAACAGAAAATATTAAGAATATACACAATTGGTTTTTTTCTTTTTTTTTTTAACATAGGCTGCCTTTATTGTAGGTTAAGGCCATGGAACGCCACTCCAGTACTCTTGCCTGGAAAATCCCATGGACGGAGGAGCCTAGTAGGCTGCAGTCCATGGGGTCGCTGAGAGTTGGACATGACTGAGCGACTTCACTTTCACTTTTCACTTCCATGCATTGGAGAAGGAAATGGCAACCCACTCCAGTGTTATTGCCTGGAGAATCCCAGGGACGGCGGAGCCTGGTGGGTTGCCGTCTATGGGGTCACACAGAGTCGGACATGACTGAAGCGACTTAGCAGCAGCAGCAGCAGTACCTTTAAAACCAATAACAGGCCACTGCTTCTAGTCAGGTGTGCTGGTGTCGGGTAAGGAAACATAAGAAAACCTTAAAGGGTGTGCAGACAAAGGCACCATATTGAAGGCATTGAAACAGACGAAACCCATGTAAGAGATACAAGCTTCTGTCTTCAGTTGTGTGTGTGAAGTCTGCCATTATACATGAAAATTCAAATTTTGTCCAGTATACCAAAAGAATCCAAAATCCTTGGGACCTCCTCTTGCTATTAGAGAAGCTGAAACTCCTTATTTTTCTTTATAAATTCTCTCGATGGGATCCCAATTTTCTCTAGCTGGCCAAGTGAAGCAAAACCCAAATAGCACCCACCCAGAGTCAGGACCCCTCCATGTCCCCTGTACCCCATCTCCAGATCATCTGCTGGAATGAGTCCTTTTGAAACTCTTAGGGACCCCACAACCAGCACCAACATCAGCCTATCTTGGGTGCTGCCTGGGATGGTTGATTTTATGCGTCAGCTTTTCTGAGCCACAGTGTCCAGATATTTTCCCAAGTATTATTCTGCACATTTCTGTAAAGTTGTTCTTTGGATGACATTAACATCTAAATCCTTCTCTCTAGTTGTATATATATGTATACACACACACAGAGATGTGAGTATATACATACACGTGCATACATTGGTTTGGCCAAAACATTCATTCGGGTTTTTCATAACATATTAGGGAAAAACCTGTATGAACCTTTTGGCCAATCCTATATATATATAGTCGTGGTGGGTTAGTCATTAAGTCCTCTCTGATTCTTGTGACCCCATGGACTGTAGCCCTCCAGACTCCTCTGCCCATGGGTTTTTCCAGGCAAGAATACTGGAGTGGGTTGCCATTTCCTTTTCTTGGGTAATTTCCTGACCCCGGGATTGAACCAAGGTCTCCTGCATTGCAGGCAGTCTCCTGCATTGCAGGGGGATTCTTTACCAACTGAGCCATCAAGGCAGTTTAAATATACATACACATATCTTGCTCTTTCTGTTTCCCTGGGGACCCTAATACACTGCACAAGAGTTTTTATAAAAACAGTATGCACATGGTGACTAACATATACATACTACAATATATAAAATAGAAAACCAACATGATCTACTGTATTGGACAGGGAGCAATACTCAATATTTTCTAATAACTTATAAGGGAAAAAATTGAAATAATGAGAGATATATATGTATGTATAACTGAATCACTTTGCTGTACACATGAAACTGACACAACATTGTAAATCAACTATTCTTCAATTAAAAAAAAAGAATGAACACAATACATGAAATAAAAAGAAAAGCATCACTTACCTCTGTTAATGTTTTGGCAGCTCTCTACGGGCACATGTTCTTCATTCACACCACCATGTAAACACCTCTTAAAAGGAATCACTATGTTTTGCTCTTCTAGAACTTGTCTATTGCATGGGGCAATATATCATGAACGCTTAACTATAATACATATTACTTTTCATTCAATGGTTCCTGTATACCATTATTTATTGGAGTTCCACTGGGCTTCCCTAGTGGCTCAGGTGGTAAAGAACCTGCCTGCCAATGAAGGAGTCATGGGTTTGATCCCTGGGTCAGGAAGATACCCTGGCAAAGGAAATGGCAACCCACTCCAATATTCCTGCCTGGAGAATTCCATGGACAGAGGAGCCTGGCGAGCTACAGTCCATGCGGTCACACAGAGTTGGACACAAATGAGCGACTAACACTTTCACTTTCACAGCTGATTCACTTTGCTGTATAGTGAAAACTAACAACATCATAAAGCAACTATAATTCAATAAAATTTTTTTAAAAAAAGAACAGGCTCAAAGCTGGTGACAAAGCCTCCCTGTCGGGACACTCGGGGATTGACCTCTTAGAGTGGCTGTTGGGAGGCCCAGAGGCCTGGCACCTCAATGCAGGACTCCAGTCTCTACGGGCTTGCACTTTTGTCCTCTGCAGACATGGATTCTGCTGCTGCTGCTAAGTCGCTTCAGTCGTGTCCGACTCTGTGCGATCCCATAGACGGCAGTCCACCAGGCTCCCCCGTTCTAGGTTCTAATAATTTTGCAAATCCAGGCTCAACTCAGCTTGTGGCAGAGTTTCTATTTGACCATGCAAATACTGTCCCCTAGTGGGGATTTAACATAAAACCCTGCGAAATCTCCAACTTCCCAGCAGTGTATTGGAAGAGATCTTGGAATCCAGTTCAGCTCTCTCACCTCATAATTGAGGTAACTGAGACCCAAATAAGAGAAAGTGAGCATCTCTCGGTCACACATGAAGTGGAACATTTAGGATGAAAACAGAAACTTTCATTCATTGCCACCCTGTAATTTGTAGCATACGGGCTTATCCCTGGTGACTCAGTGGTAAAGAATCTGCCTGTCAATGCAGGAGTCATAAGAGATGAAAGTTCAGTCCCTTAGTTGGGAAGATCCCGTGGTGAAGGAAATCGCAACCCACTTCACTATTATTGCCTGGAGAATCCCATGGACAGAGGAGCCCAGTGGGCTACAGTCCATGGGGTCGCAAAGAATGAGACACAACTGAACAAGTATTTTGCTGTTGTTCATAACTAAGTTGTGTCTGACTCTTTGCACCTCCATGAACTGCAGCACGTCAGAATTCCCTGTCCTTCACTATCTCCTGGAGTTTGTGCAAACTCATGTCCATTGACTCAGTGATACCATCCTACCATCTCATTCTCTGTCACCCTTTTCTCCTCCTGCCCTCAGTCTCTCCCAGCACCAGGGTCTTTTCCAACGAGCTGGCTCTTCCCATCAGGTGGCCAAAGTATTGGAGCTTCAGCTTCAGCATCAGTCCTTCCAATGAATATTCAGCATTGATTTCCTTTAGGATGGACTGGTTTGATCTCCTTGCCTTCCAAGGAACTCTAAAGAGTTTTTTCCAGCATCACAATTCAGAAGCATCAGTTCTTCGGTGCTCAGCCTTCTTTATGGTCCAACTCTCACATCTGTACGTGATTACTGGAAAAACCATAGCTTCGACTAGACAGACCTTTGAAAGCAAAGTGATGTCTCTGCCTTTTAATATGTTGTCTAGGTTCATCATAGCTTTTCTTGCAAGGAAGCATCTTTTAATTTTGTGGCTACAGTCACCATCCACAGTGATTTTGGAGCCCAAGAAAATAAAATCTGTCACTGTTTCTACTTTTCCCCCATCTATTTGTCATGAAGTGATGGGACCCAATGCTATGATCTTAGTTTTTTAAGTTTTGAGTTTTCAGCCAGCTTTTCCACTCTCCTCTTTCACTCTTATCAAGAGGCTCTTTAGTTCCTCTTTACTTTCTGCCATTAGACAAGTATTGGGATCCCACTAATTCCAGATCTTTTTCTAAATGCTAGAAACACAGTGAACTAGGCAGAAACAAGTTTTGATGCTTTTATTCTGTTTGAGGAGACAGGCCATAGAGAGGTAAACAAATGATCCCTAGAATAATTTCAGATGCTAATAAGTGAGATGACAAGTTAACAAGAGTCAATTGATAAAGAGTAGATTGGTGGAGTGCCTCTCACAGTTTCAGAGCAGAGGGCGCTTCTCTCTGCTGTGATGTTTCAAATGAAACATGAATGATGAGAAGGAGCCCACAGGTGATGGATTGCAGAAGAGAGTTCTGGGCAAAGGGAGGAGAGAATCTGAAGGGTCCTACCAGAAAGAAACGTGGAGTATTGGAGGAAACCAACAAATTCCAGTGAGGCTTGAGGCCAGAGGAGGACAGGAAGTGAAATGGAGAGATGGACAGTGACCGCTCACATGGGGTCTTGGAGGCTATAAGGAGGACAATTGATTCAGTTCTTACCTCACTGGATGACATTCATATGTGAATTTAATAAAGTTCCAAACAGAATCCCTTCGATTTGGATTAATAAAATTCATACTGAAAAAAAATATTTAAAACAAATAGCAAGATTAAGAAAACTAGGAGAGATCTTTCTGACTCAGACAAGAAATTCAGAGTAATAAACGAAAACCAGTGAGCAGAACTTTGGTGATGATCCAGTGGCCTTAAGACTGCACTCCAATGCAGGGGACTCGAGTTTGATCCCGGGTCAGGGAACTAGATCCCATTTGCTGCAACTAAGTCCTAGCGCAGCCAAACAAATAAATATTTTAAAAAGAAAAACAATGGGTATATTTGATCACATGTGTTTTTTTTACTATGGAAAATAGTTGTACAAAGATTCAAACATCTTAAAGAGTGTATCATTATAACATTTTAGACCGCAAAATATGTCTTGACCTTTCCTCTAATGAGAGGCTATGTGATAGTTGCTCAGTAATGTCCAATTCTTTGCAACCCCATGGGCTGTAGCCCACCAGTCTCTTCTGTTCATGGAATTCTCCAGGCAAGAATACTGGAGTGAGTAGCCATTTCCTTCTCCAGGGGATCTCCCCTGCCCCACCCCATGTATCAAACCCATGTCTCCTGCGGCTCCAGCATTGGCAGGCAGATTCTTTACCACTAACTCCACCTAGGAAGCCCAAGTGCTATGTAAACGTTAAAAACAAAAAAGTATTTTATGTAAATAGCACATGGTAAATTCAAATTTTGCTTTTTGGAACTTTCTATATTTTTTCAAATGTTTTCTAGTCATGGTTAGTTTAATCCATGGGTGTAGAACCCATGGATGCAAAGGGTCAACTGTATACATATAGATCTGTATTTGATAAGCTGGAGAACCAGGAGAGCAGATAGTTATTTTATATATTATATTACAAAGAGATTCATTATAAGGAATTGATTTTTGGTTCTGTTTCTCTGGTTTCCCCCATCATAGATAGGATTATAATTTAGGATTACAATTTAGATAGATAGGATTTTAACTTAGGCTTTCAAAATAAAGATATTTTTTCAATCAAATATGTGGCAGGATAATATTTTCAAAATATGTGTAGATTCCTCCCCACTTGGCCAACATTTTCTTCATCTTTGTGTTTAACCCCCAACCCTTTCTATGCAGGAGCTGATTTATTCTCTGCTCATTATTTCTGAAGGACAGCGTGACAGTAGAAGGAGATAGAAGTAGCTGCTATTGGCTTTGATATCAAAGACACACATCTGGAGAGAAAACAGAGTGAAAGATTAGACAGTCTTTAGAAGGCAATGGCAACTCACTCCAGTACTCTTGCCTGGAAAATCCCATGGACAGAGGAGCCTGGTGGGCTGTAGTCCATTGGGTCGCTAAGAGTCGGACACGACTGAGCGACTTCACTTTCACTTTTCACTTTCATGCATTGGAGAAGGAAATGGCAACCCACTCCAGTGTTCTTGCCTGGAGAATCCCAGGGATTGCGGAGCCTGGTGGGCTTCCGTCTATGGGGTCGCACAGAGTCGGACACGACTGAAGCGACTTAGCAGCAGCAGCAGAAAAAAAAAAGCCAACCCACGAAGGCAACACTTTCTCCTTTGACCCCATCCTACACACAAACACATACACACATACATTAACCGGGGACCTGAAAGATGGGGGAATGCCAGGAGGGAAGTGATGGACAGAGGAGCCAGCGGAGGCTGGGGCAGGGGCACACTAAGTGTAACAACTAGGTCACTGGCACAGATGGTCTGACTTGCCCATAAGCAGGGAGCCTGACCACCATGTGAGCCCAGAGGCAGCATCTGTTGTCTTTTTGATCAGTGTTCCTCTGACCACAGGTAGCACTTTGCCTGTTTAGTCAAGCAAGAGGGCTTCCCCAGGGGCTCAGTGGTAAAGAACCTGCCTCCAGTGAAGGAGCCACAGAAGACGTGGGTTCAATACCTGGATCAGGAAGAGCCCCTGGAAGAGGGCGTAGCAACCCATTCCAGTATTCTTGACTGGAGAATCCCATGGACAGAGGAGCCTGGTGGGCTACAGTCCATAGGGTCACAAAGAGTTGGACATGACTGAAGTGACTGAGCACACACACAATTGAGCAAGAAGGATGCCCTTTGAGCCTGACACCTTAAAACCCCTGGCATCATCCTAGGATACTTATATGTCTACTGAAGCCCATGACCCTGGCCACCCAGTTCAGTGAGGCTAGGGATAATATGCAAAGGACAGATTCAGAGCTGGGTTCAGTTCAGTTCAGTCACTCAGTCGTGTCCGACTCTTTGCCACCCCATGAACCGCAGCACACCAGGCCTCCCTGTCCATCACCAACTCCCAGAGTTCACCCAAACTCATGTCCCTTGAGTCAGTGATGCCATCCAGCCATCTCATCCTCTGCCATCCCCTCCTCCTCCTGCCCTCAATCTTTCCCAGCATCAGGGTGTTTTCAAATGAGTCAGCCCTTCGCATTAGGTGGCCAAAGAATTGGAGTTTCAGCTTCAATATCAGTCCTTCCAATGAACACCCAGGACTGATCTCCTTTAGGATGGACTGGTTGGATCTCCTTGCAGTCCAAGGGACTCTCAAGAGTCTTCTCCAACACCACAGTTCAAAAGCATCAGTTCTTCAGCATTCAGCTTTCTTTATAGTCCAACTCTCACATCCATACATGACTACTGGAAAAACCATAGCCTTGACTAGATGGACCTTTGTTGGCAAAGTAATGTCTCTGCTTTTTAATATGCTGTCTAGGTTGGTCATAACTTTCCTTCCAAGGAGTAAGCATCTTTTAATTTCTTGGCTGCAATCACCATCTTCACTGATTTTGGAGCCCAGAAAAATAAAGTCTAACACTGTTTCCACTGTTTCCCCATCTATTTCCCATGAAGTGATGGGACCAGTGCCATGATCTTAGTTTTCTGAATGTTGAGCTTTAAGCCAACTTTTCCACTCTCCTCTTTCACTTTCATCAAGAAGCTCTTTAGTCTTCTTCACATTCTGCCATAAGGGTGGTGTCATCTGCATATCTGAGGTTATTGATATTTCTCCCAGCAATCTTGATTCCAGCCTCTGCTTCATCCAGCCCAGCATTTCTCATGATGTACTCTGAATATAAGTTAAATAAGCAGGGTGACAACATACAGACTTGATGTACTCCTTTTCCTATTTGGAACCAGTCTGTTGTTCCATGTCCAGTTCTAAGTGTTGCTTCCTGACCTGCATACAGGTTTCTCAAGAGGCAGGTCAGCTGGTCTGGTATTCCCATCTCTTTCAGAATTGTCCACAGTTTATTGTGATCCACACAGTCAAAGGCTTTGGCATAGTCAATAAAGCAGAAATAGATGTTTTTCTGGAACTCTCTTGCTTTTTCAATGATCCAGCGGATGTTGGCAATTTGATCTCTGGTTCCTCTGCCTTTTCTAAAACCAGTTTGAACATCTGGAAGTTCACAGTCCAAGTATTGCTGAAGCCTGGCTTGGAGAATTTTGAGCATTACTTTACTAGCATGTGAGATGAGTGCTGGGTTACGCAAATTCAATTCTGGGTAAGAAGTAGAGATAAACACCTCTTCTTAGGGTCACAGATGGCTACTCACAGCCTGCTATTCTGTTATTGTTGTTGGCTTAGCTGTCAGTCGCTAAGTCATGTCTGACTCTTTGCGACCCCATGAACTGCAGCATGCCAGGCTTCCCTGTCCTTCACTATCTCCTGGAGTTTGCTCAAACTCATGTCCATTGAGTCAGTGATGCCACCCAAACATTTCATTCTTTGTCACCCCTTTCTCCTCCTGCCCTCAACCTTTCCCAGCATCAGAGTCTTTTCCAAAGAGTCAGCTCATCACACCAGGTAGCCAAAGTATTGGAGCTTCAGCTTCAGCATCAGTCCTTCCAAAGAATATTCAGGGTTGATTTAATTTAGGATTGACTGGTTTGATCTCCTTGTTATCCAAGGGACTGTTAAGAGTCTCCTGTAGCACCATAGTTTGAAACATAAAATCTTGCAAAAAGGCAGCCAAAAGATGACCCTCTTCTTCCCATCAGCACCAAGCATTGCACTGAGGTTCTGGAGATACCCACCTTGTCTCTCCAGTGGCCCATGGTTCCATCATTCCCAGTCTAAGCTGTGAACTTGAGGCTTTCAAAGGTTGCAGGGTGGTCGGTGCTCCCTCAATCTGGTCCCGTGTGTGTCTGTCATGTAGGAGTTCCCCAAAGTTTCTAGCATACTGAGGTCATTTTCCCTTTCTAAGTCCTGAGGCTGGTTTTCTCCACCTATTTACGTATTTCTCTGGTTATTTCAATGAAACTTGTAAGGGACAGACTTTACCCAGGTGGACTAAATTCCTTCTCCTGAAATTTGACTATGCATTGTTTCCCCTTAAAGGAAATTCAACTGTGCGTTAAGGTGTCACCTTAACTTCATCATGGTTTGTAATATGTTTTTGAAGTTTCTGGAATACAAGTGATGGTACAAACCCTTCCTCAACCATGGTCATTTTAAGCCACACATGTGAGAAGAACACATCTATGAATACGTGGCCTCAGATTGCCATGTCTCCATGTTTTCACCAGATTCAAGATATTTCACTTACAGATTCCAGCTGTATGTCGACAAAGTAGACAGGATCTCTCAACTGGGATAATTTCTGCTGTTTTAAAATGACTTATAGATGCTGTCTGAAGAAGTCTGACACTGACAGAAACTAATAAAACTTTTAAAATAAATAAAGACATCCTCTTGTGCAATGCCAACACATACATCTGCCTGCTTCATTTTCCCCAGTGCTGTGTGGACAGCAAACTAGAATTCATTCCCTCTTTGTACCTCCTTGAACTCTTTCATTTTCTTTATTGGCACTTTGCATGAGAGAAAATGTGCAGAGTTAAGAAGGCACTTTAGGATCTTTCTCTATGCCAAATTTGCTTGCAAATTCTGCTTCTGCTGGAAAATAAAATGGAACACTCTTGACATTGCCAATATTCCTGACTGTAAGATCACTTAAGATATTACTTTCCCACTTAGCAATCCCTGAAAGTTGTTTTCCTCTGTGATTTGAGACAGACCTTTGCCAATTTGCTATCTTTTATTCACTTTTAACATATTTCAATGCCATATACAAATGTCCATGTGCAAATCATCCTGAAGTATTCATATCCTAAGATAAAGCTCCTTTTCTTTTCCTGTGAGATTGTAGAGCTGAAAGTAAAGTTTAGGGAAAAGAGCAAGAAAACACCAAGCCCAGATGGACTGTTTTCATTTGTCTCTGCTCGCTTAGTATTACAGGGGGTGATTTTTGCAGTCTGTCCTGACCACATGGTGAAACTCCTTGCAGGCTGACACTGAGCAAGACATGCAAAGGAAGGATGTGTGGGGCAGAGGGTTGTTTCCTTTTATGACTTTTAATTTTATATTGGAGTATAGCTAATTAACAATGTTGTGATAGTTTCAGGTGGACAGCAAAGGGACTCAATTCAACCATACATGTACATGTATCCATTCTCCCCCAAACTCCTCTCCCATCCAGGCTGCCACATAACCTTGAGCAGAGTTCCCTGTGCTATACAATAGGTCCTTGTTGGTTGCACGCATGCATGCTAAGTCACTTCAGTCGTGTCCAACTCTGTGAACCTATGGACCAAAACACACCAGGTTTCTCTGTCCATGGGATTCTCCAGAGAAGAATACCAGAGTGGGTCGCCATGCTCTCCTCCAGGGGATCTTCCTGACCCAGGGATCAAACCTTCATCTCCTGTGTTGGCAGGCAGATTCTTTACCACTGAGCCACGTGGAAGCCCATCCTATAACTTCCAAAATCAGTCATTTGTAAATTATTTTAGGGAATGATTAACTGTTGTCAAGAGCTGACCTTAGCCAGGCACTGGGTCCATTGCTTTATATCTGTGACCTCACTTGATCCCCACAACCCACCCCGCTCCCAAATAGGAACCATGATGATCCACTTTTTACAAATCTGACAAGTAGGAGGCAGATTAGTGGTATGCTCGTGGCCATACCACCAGTAAGTGATCACTCCCAATATGCACTCTTCAGATCAGATCAGATCAGTCGCTCAGTCGTGTCCGACTCTTTGTGACCCCATGAATCGCAGCACGCCAGGCCTCCCTGTCCATTACCAACTCCCGGAGTTCACTGAGACTCAAGTCCATCGAGAGAGTGATGCCATCCAGCACTCTTACCACTAAGTTTTTTGTTTTCTTAATGTTGGACTAATATATTTCTTTTAAAGTGCTTTAATTTGTCTCATCTCACTTTAACCTATTAAGCTTTCAGAGTTTCATAATCTCTTTTATCTCTCATTTTTACAGTCCTTTAAAATGTGTGTCTATTTGTCCTTTAAATATTTTATATCTTTATTATTTACCCTTTAATAATTTAATCTTGGCATTATTTTTATTTCCTTTGGTGTATGAGCTTTCATTTCCAGCAGTGAGCACTTTTCCTGGGACAGGCAAAAATGCAAATAAATATTTTTTTGAATTATAAGTGAGCTCCTCATATTTTTTATTTGTTAATTTGCTTTATGTTTCCTTTTAATTATTTATCTTTTCATTTTTATTATTCACCCTTCAGTAGTTTAACCTTGACATAATTAGATCACTGTAAGTTCTGAGCAAGTGGTTTTATCTCTCGTGATTGTTTTAATTTCTCCATAGACTGTTAATGTTTTAAACTTTTAATATTACCTGTCGAGGTCCTGATATAGCATTCTTTTGCCCCGCACCCCAATTTCCTTATATTTAACTTCTAAATTCTTAAGTTTTGTTTTCCTTAAATTTTCGGTTTCTTTCTTTTCCCAAGTTACTATACTGTTTCATCTTTTTATTTACTTATTTTTTAATTAGTTCTATGAAAACACTTTGCTTTATCACATATGCCACAATATGATTTTATTAATGATAACTCTAATATCAACTAACATTTTTACTGTATATCAGAAGCTGTTAATTGCCTTTCATAGTATCTCAATATTTACTCATATTTTGTACTTGTTGTTGTTTAATCACTTCAATCATGTTTGACTCTGCAACCCCGTGGACCGTAGCCCACCAGGCTCCTTTGTGCATAGGATTTCCCAGGAAAGAATACTGGAGTGGGTTGCCATTTCCTTCTCCAGGGGATTTCCAGACCCAGGGATCAAACCCGCATCTCCTGCATTGGCAGATGGATCTTTTTAAAACTGAGCCACCTGGGAAGCCTCTTTCTATTTGATACCTGTTCAAAATTTTGCCTATTTTTTCTATGAGCAATGTTCTTTTTCTAATTCATCAGTTAAAACTATTTATATATTCTGGATTGCATACATTGCCCCATCACTTTATTAATGGGCCTTTTGTTAAACACAAATTCTTAATGTAGTGAAGTGTATCAGCCTTGTTCTCTGGAGTGTGCGTTGTGTGTCTTGGGTAAGCATTCTTCCCATATGCCAAAGTCATAACCATATTCTCTTGTACTTTCCTTTAAAAGTTTTATAGCTTTGTCTTCTACATGTAAGACTGCATCTATTGAAGAACTAAATTTTGACCTTGTTCTTTCTATTATACACTTTATTTCTACTTCACTAATCTCTCTTTCTATGTGATATAAACATTGATGATCCTAAACATAAGATATAAATGAGCCTGTACACAAAAATTTTTCAAGTTCTGAAGTAGTCATTTGTTTTGAGGATATAAAAGGGCTTTCTTGATACACATACAAGTATACATAATAACACCTCACTTAATTCTTCAGACTATGGAGAATTACCAAAATCTACCCAACCTTTTAGTGACCAGAGCTGCATTTTAAAAAGTATAACTCTGGGACTTCCCTGGTGGTCCAGTGGTTAAGACTTCATGATTCCAGTGCTTCCACCCCAGTGGGCATAGATTCGATTCCTGATCAGGGAACTAAGATCCGACATGCTGTATGGCAAGGCCAAAAAAATTAAAATTAATAAGTAATAAAAATATAAATCTGGCTGAAGTGAGTGAGATCATGGAATTCTGAACGATGTCACTGACAACAGGCAGTCAAGAAGAGGATTTAGCCAGGTCTTATTGGGTGTGAGATATGCCAGAGAATGGGCCATTATTCAGTTTCAATCATAGTATAGTATATGCTTAGTGACTGCAAGGAGATCCAATGAGTCCATCCTAAAGGAGATCAGTCCTGGGTGTTCATTGGAAGGACTGATGTTGAAGCTGAAACTCCAATACTTTGGTCCCCTAATGCGAAGAGCTGACTCATTTGAAAAGACCCCGATGCTGGGAAAGATTGAGGGCAGGAGGAGAAGGGGATGACAGAGGATGAGATGGTTGGATGGCATCACCAACTCAATGGACATGGGTTTGGGTAGACTCTGGGAGTTGGTGATGGACAGGGAGGCCTGGCCTGCTGCAGTTCATGGGGTTGTAAAGTCGAACACGACTGAGCAACTGAACTGAACTGACTGAGTGACTAATATTTGGGAAAGGAAATGCAATAAACTGAAGCCTCTGTTTTCATATTATGAAAAATAATTTATTTTTTTGCAGTAGGTGTCTACTTTTTATTTTTTGTAAATTGGAGCATAATTGCTTTACAATGGTGTGTTAGTTTCTGCTGTACAACAAAGTGAATTGGCTGCTGCTGCTGCTAGGTCACTTCAGTCGTGTCCGACTCTGTGCGACCCCATAGATGGAAGCCCACCAGGCTCCCCCATCCCTGGGATTCTCCAGGCAAGAACACTGGAGTGGGTTGCCATTTCCTTCTCCAATGCATGAAAGTGAAAAGGGAAAGTGAAGTCACTCAGTAGCGTGGACTGCAGCCCACCACTCTTGGGATTTTCCAGGCAAGAGTACTGGAGTGGGGTGCCATTGCCTTCTCCAAGTGAATTGGCTATATGATGAGGGGGTGTTGGGTGTTAGGCTCAAGAGGGAGAGGATATAATATATATATATATATACATATAGTGAATTGGCTATATGTATATATATATATATTTCCTCCCTCTTGAGCCTAACACCCAACACCCCCCATCCCACTAGGTCATGACCTTCTAGGTCATCACAGAGCACCGAGCTGAGCTCCCTGTGTTATACAGCAGCTTCCCACTAGCTGTCTATTTTACACTTGTAGTATATATATGTCAGGACTACTCTCTCAGTTCATTTCACCCTCTCCTTCCCCCACTGTGTCCACAAGTCCCTTCTCTGTGTCTGCGTCTCTATTCTTGCCCTGCAAATAGGTTTTTTTGAAATTCTGCAAAATATAAAGAAGAAGAAGAACAAAGAGCAGAAGAAAGAGGAGGAGAGAGCTGTAATTCTAGCGGTCCCATTAGAGTTAAACCTTGTACATACGTTATAGTCAGTTTGTGTTTTGCTTTCTCACTGTGGGGAGTTCCCGTTAGTGCTTAATGAAAGCACTGTAATAGCTGAGGAGAGAATATAACCAGCCTCAGAAAAAGATGTGGGGAAGCAAAGACACAATGAAAGTCTGACCATTAGATTGTTGGTGAGCAGACAGGGGAAGAGACAGTTCCACGGAAACGAGGACAAAGAGTAGCCTTGTTGAGCATCAGCCCACATGAGCAGGAAGGAGAATGATCAAATACTGCCAAGTGTTGAAGGAGAAATAGCAGCCCCAGAAGATACTGTCCTGTTTTCCAAGGTAAGTGGTGGTCAGTTTGGAAAGCAGGACGGAGATGAAGCATCCTGTGGAGCTGGAATAACATCCTTCTGGTAAGACTCACCAATATTTTCTGCCTCAAAGCCCCTGAATACCCACCCTCAAGGGTGATGCCTGGGGTTCCTGGACTATCTCATTATTTGAGTTTGGTTCTAAATTTCCAAAAATATTGTTCACTCATTAAGAAATTAGATGTAGAAACCAAGGTGGGCTCAACATCAGTTATGAGTCAAGTCTTACCAAGATTGGAGTTAGATGGTGTAGCTTAGATATGTTCATTGAGATCCAGGTCAGAATCACAAAATTGACAAACTTCTTCTAAAACTGTATATAGATAGATAGATAGGTATAGATGATATAGATACAGATAGGGGCTTCCCAGGTGGCTCAGTGATAAAGAATCTGCCTGCTAATCAGGAGACACAGCTTCCAGTACTGGGTCGGGAAGATCCCCTGGAGAAGATAATGGCAACCCACTCCAGTAGTCTTGCCTGGATGATTCCATGGACAGAGGTGCCCTGGGGTTGCAAAATGTCAGACATGACTTAGCGACTAAACAACGACAACATAGGTATATATGTGTAGACACAGATATAGCTTTCTCATTCTGTAGGTTAGTGTTTATGCACACAGAATTTGGTGTCAGATAAATTTGAATTTAAATTCTAAATACTAACTGTTGGCAAGTTTTTTAATTGTATCAGAAAAGGAAGGGTATCATAGATGTATCTAATTTACAAGGTTGTTGAAGAGGTTAAATGCACAGAAAGCAGTAGGAAATAGTGAAGATCTCAATGGATATTATCTGTGATTAATTTATCACTATCTTTGAATACCAAATGGCTAGGCATTTTAACCTACATTTTATTTGGTCTTTGTAGTAACCATCAAATTATGCCAAATCACTTTAACATTCAGTGAACCAGGCTCAATTTGTTAAATAAATCCTCTACTATTCAGTTAGGAAATTGGGGGATCACAGTTTAAATCTGGGTCTATTTGATTCAGAAACCGTTGGAAATTTTCACTACATGTGGCTGAATTATATTTTGGGTGATCCAGAGAATTTATTTCAAAATGAAGCACTGCCTAGATATGGATTGATTTTATTAAGTACTGAGTTCAATTTCTGTCTGAGTATTGTTTTTCCTGCTTTAATAAAAATGTGAGTTTTTAAAGGAAATCTGAAAAATCAGGAATGAAAGGAACAAACTTCATGGATTGATAAACAAGTGAATGGAACTTACTCTTTAAAATATAGTTTTATTATAAAAGCTTTCAAATATTCAAATAATACAGAGAATGTGTGTGTGTGTTAGTGTCTCAGTTGTGTCCAACAGTTGCTCAGTCATGTCCGACTCTTTTCAACACCATGGATTGTAGCCCACCAGGCTCCTCTGTCCAAGGAATTCTCCAGGCAAGAGTATTGGAGTGAGGCACCATCCCCTTCTACAGGGAATCTTCCTGACCCAAGGGTCAAACCTAGGTCTCCTCAATTTCAGGAGGATTCTTTACCATCTGAGCCTCCAGGGAAGCCCATGATACAGAGAAGAGTATTTGACACACGTCAACAATTTTCCATATTTTTTAAGCAGCAAAGCATCACTGTTAGAGTTGAACCTTTAATCTCATTGGCCATCTTACCTTTCTTCCCCAGTAGTAATCTGATCTAGATCTTTGTCCAGCTTCTCTTTGTAGAAATAATTGTTTCCTTGACTTTAAATTTCATATAAACTATCAGACTGTACATATTCTACAACTTGCTTTCCTTTGTCCAATATCTGTTATAGTTAATATGTTTTATATATAATTGTAATGTATTAATTTTTTACTGTATTATAATATCCATATAAAATGTAGTATATCTGTACATTTTGCTACAAACTAGCTTGTTCTACTATTGTTGGGCCTTGGAGCTGTTTTCAGATTTTGCATTATGACAGTTACAGTGCACACCTTGGCGAGTGTCTCCTCGAATATGTGTCTCTAACTGTGGGGTGCTAGGGTCCTAGTGCATTTCCCTCTTGGGGTGAACTGAGTATTTCCTGGATATTGTAACTGTTCCAAATTTTAACCCTTATAATGAGAGTCAGTGATGTGTATTTTTGTATTCTTTTCCTATGACTTTCTTAATTGGTTTACTTGTTTTTCCCCTACCTCTTAACTCTTGCTCTGACATTATTGAATATTAAATAACCTATACTTTCCCACAGTAGGCAAAGTGAAGCTGCTCCACTCCTTTTTTATGATGACATTTAATAAATATGTAAATTTTGCAGTATCCTATAATCTAACTCAATAAGACAAGAGTGCACAGTGGTGACCAGGTGGTCCAGTGTCCTTTTAAAAGATGCTCTCTGCTCCATCTTCCCACTGAAGGTGTCCTGTGCTCTGTATTTCCTGGAAAGAACACTCAATCTTGTAAACTTGAGAAACATTACCATGTTTCATTTCACCAAGATAGTGAGTAGTCACACCCTGTGAGAAGGAAATGGCAACCCACTCCAGTGTTCTTGCCTGGAGAAGCGCAGGGACAGGGCAGCCTGGTGGGCTGCCGTCTATGGGGTCTCACAGAGTCGGACACGACTGAAGCGACTTAGCAGCAGCAGCAGCAGCAGTGAGTCCTCAGGTAGTCACATGAAATTTAATCTAGAGGAGAATAAAAATCTCTCCAATGTATTTTATGTCTGATGTGTAAGGAAGTCAGAACATGCACACTTTTTCCTGAGCCTTCACCATCTGTGTGTTGTGAACATAATCTAAGAGGAGAAATCAGGGCAAAGTTACAAGGCTTTTCCTCAAAGTAAATTTTTCTGTCGCAGGTGGTCTGACAACTCTGTTTCTAGCACTGTGAAATCATCTAGTTTTTCCTAAAGCCAGCCAATCAACCTTTTATCCTGTTAATGTGTACTTTCAACTTTATTAACAAGGATGACTTATACCAAATAAAGCTTTTCGAAAGCAGCAAAATCAATGACTTTCCTTCACTCTGACTCTTGGAGGCTGAAAAAAATGGAGCCTGATTAATCGTGTTCCTACCGCGTGTATTTCTTGGAAAGCTAGGCAGGGGTGTGTGAGCTTTAAAAATGGTTATTAAGAAGAGCAAGTGCACATTTTCATCTGCATACATAGTTTATGCTAATGGCATATATTTTCCGTGGGTATGAACAAAAATCTAGCACGTTGAATCAAGTTAGTGGATAGATAAAATCAAGACATTGTGTCCAGGGCATTTTCCTCTCCTGCAATTTCAAATTTGTAATAGAAAACCCAGAATGACTGAACAATGACTATAAATGTGTGCTACATGGCAGAGATAACTGCTTTTGCACTTTGTCTGTTATTTGCTAGCATAATCTTCTCTCGATGTGGATTTCTTCCCAAATGACTTCCAAATGAGTATTTAAAGTCACCGTTTACAACTCACCATAAGCTCCCATTTCACTGCAGTCAGGCAATATTAGAACACTTTATGCACCAGCATTTCTCAAATTCTGTGTGGAAAGAAACAAGTCTTTTTCCACCCAATGCATCACTGACCAATCATCTTGGAAAAGATAACAAAAGTGAATTGTTATAGAGATGAAATTTAAAAGATACAAAATAGGGACTTCCCTGGTTGGTCCAGTGGTTGAGACTTCATTTTCCAATGCTGGAGATGTGGGTTCAACTCATGGTCGGGGAGGGAGCTAAGATCTCACATACCTCATGGCCAAAACACCAAAAACCATAAAAAACAGAAGCAATATTGTAGCAAAATTCAATAAAGACTTTAAAAATTGTCCACATAAAAAAAGTCTTCTAAAAAAAAAGGTACAAAATATAATCCTCAGAGATTTGTTTTAATGTTTAAACAGACATAAAATTACTCACTCTGTCCGATTACTGCAAAAGTTCTAACAATTACTTCCAATTCCTATATTTATCTCACTGCAGGTCAGTGACAAATATTTCAGGAGGGGCTCAAAGCCCTATTTTAAAAAGCACTGCCCTAGATAATGACTGATAAAAGAGCGCGTGTGACTTTCAAGGTCTATTCTGTTGGGCGATGCCTAGAAAGTTAATAAAAATGTCCCCATCTTTATCTAAACCATGAAAGCTTATAGGAGCTGTTAATTTGCCCTTGACTCTATTTCTAATGACCTAGCTGAGATCAGAAAGCCACTAGGTTCAGGACTTTTTTTCCAAATCCTCATATGGTTATTTGGATAACTATATGAGGATGTGAATGCATTTCTTTGAGATCTTGTTAAAGAAGCAGAATTTAGGAAAAAAGCTTCCTGAGACTGGGTGTTCTCCAAGTATAAGTTGTTGTTGTTGTTTAGGTGCTAAGCCATGTTCAACTTTTTGCGACCCCATGGGCTGTAGCCTGCCAAGCTTCTCTGCCCGTGGGTTGTCCCAGGCAAGAATCCTGGAGTGGGTTGCCATTTTCATCTTTCTGAAGATCCCCTGGAGAAGGAAATGGCAACCCACTCCAGTACTCTTGTGTGGGAAATCCCATAGACAGAGGAGCCTGGCGGGCTATAGTCCATAAGAGAGTCAGATACGACTTAGTGACTGAACAATAACATATAGGATATTATAGGAACAGAAAGACGAGCACAGTTCCTATTTTTCTGGGGGGACTGGCAAGCATTAGTGAAGATGATACATGTCATCTGCCCTTGAAGAGGGAGCCTGCTTCTCTAGCAGATGTGCTGAAGCACAGCATGGCCCTGACCTGGCCCTCTGATCCCAGACCCCCTGGAATCTTTTTCCTTCCTAAATGTGTGCCTCAGTTAGGTGAGGGAGTAAAGATTACATTTCACTCTTGGCTACAAAAATCAGAGAAACAGCCTTTTAAAAGGCTTCTGAGGAATTCAACACTACAATGGACTGCATCTGATGCTGGGGTGAGAATCTAAACTCAGTGCAAAAGGTTAAAAGAAAAAGTGTGCAGCCAAATCCACCCTGGGGGAAAAATTGTCTCCTTCAAATTATTAGAAACCAGGCCCTGGAAGTTCAAAAGACATGATTTACTTTTTCCTTTATTGTTCTGTACATTTAAAGTGATGCCTTTCTTCTCCTTCTGGCATTTGGGGGAAAGTCCTTGGGAAGGCAAACGAGCAGATAAAAGGATTCTCTCAGCCTCTTTCTCTCAAGTCTCAGAGATGAATTTGCCTGAACTGGATACTCAAGTGATGTGATTTCACTCCCATCACTTGCAAAATATAAAGCAAGTAATTGAAAACATTTAAAGAATTTAAAGCAAAAAGAAGACAAAAATCTATATTAATACCATGAACTAAAATATAAACCAAAGGGAACCACGAAGCATATAAGTCATATGAAGTCATATAAAAGGAAATACAACAGATATCAGCATATGAACACATTTAAATATAATTATACATGGTATATTCGCATATGCATGAACAGAAAATCCACTGTAATCCAAAGTGTTAACAGTGCCTGTATCTGTGGAATATAAACAGAAAGAAAAATAGAAGAGCATTCATTTTTAACTGTATCTAGTATCATATTATCTGAGTTTAAAAGCATGGCTTACATCTTCAGGTTAAGTAATTATTTAAAATATGAACATTTAGTGTAAGCTTTTAAATAGTTCTGTATTTGTTTTCAGTGCATCTTTGCTCTCTGTTTTTGTTTTAGAAATATTGCTTTATTTGAGAAACTTACTTCCAAATTACTTTTATGTGTTTTAAAAACTCTCAAAGACAATCTAAGAAGGATGTTCTGTCCCTCATATTCATATAAGTGGATAGAGATGGAATCTGAAAGATTAACCATTTAACCAAAAGAAAAGGGAATATGCATGAAATTTTATTAAGTTCCTTACCTGCCTCCAGCAATTCAGTGAAAGTGGGGGATCCAGAAAAACTAGATAAAAACTAAAATTTTTTCACAGCAAATCTGATTATAATTGAGTAGAGACCTAATATACATATATATCTACCTAACCAAACTTTTCAAAAGATATCAGAAAAACAAATGTAAATAGATGAAAACATTTATGTAAAAGACAACCTCATAGACTGTGTGAAAAACGTAAACTTAAGTTTATACTATTTAAAAAAGAATATTTAAAAACAAGGGAAACAAATGGATTTGTATTAGACAGATGAGTATTACATTTGAAGATAAAGGTGAAAAGTTTAATGATATAAATGAAGTAATTTCTTGGAAAGAGATCAATTGAAATGAAAAACTATTTATTGTCATAAACTTTTATGCAATAAATAATATATCCTTAAAGTAAATAAAGCAATTTTTTAAATTTTATAAAAAAATTCACAGCAAAATGTGATATCTTGATTTCATTTTTCTTCCTGAAAAAAAAATCCCAAAAGTATGTTTCTATCATGACATTTGCATGCTATTTGTGTATTTATACCCTGGAATGTTTTGTCATTTCTGCCTTTGGTCCTTAAATGTGTGTAGCCTTATATCCTCCTCCTGTATTTTCCTCAGAAACAGGTAAATGGATTCTTACTGGATCACTTGAACACAGCTGAGATAAAAGGATTCTCTCAGCCTCTTTCTCTCAGACCCTATTCCATCTGACCAGTCCAGGACTTCCCTGGAGGTCCAGTGGTTAAGACTCTGCTCTTGCAATGCAAAGGGCACAGGTTCGATCCCTGGTCAGGGAACTAAAATCCCACGTGCTGCAGAGCAAGGCCAGAAAAAAACAGATTCTGTTCACATTTGACTGGCCCTGAGGGAGGAGATGGACCTGGAGCCCATGGGAACCCCTGTAATAGCCGTTCTCTTGGGCAGTTTTCCCTCACTTTTGGCCTGTGATTTGTGCTCTGCCTGATATGGCAGGCCTCCTCCCTGGTGCAGGAATTGTCTCACACTATCTTGGACTTTTTACACAAGCTATCAAACTTTGCCACAGAAAAGCAGTCTCTTTGAGAGCCATTCTCTACAGTCATTGCAGTGGCTTTAGCTAGTTCTATGATCACCTGCAGTCGGAGTCCTCAGACCCAACTCATAATAACAAATGAAAATGAATCGAAGTACAAGGCAAAACTTCACAGAATTTAAAAATCATACAGAATTTAGAGGGGACATTTTTAAGCCTTTTACTGGAGGACATGAAAGATCTAGGGGAAAAAAAGAAAATATTTTATATATGGAAAGACACACCATATTCCTATATGTGGAAAGTCAACATCCTTAATTATTGTTCATCTAAAAAATAATCTATTCATTTAATGCAACTCCTGTCATATTTCCAGCTATTTTGGGGGGGATGGGGATAGGAATGGGGGTGGAGGCAAAAATGTAGGACGGTGGGATACAAAAGTTTTTTTAAAGCAAAAAAATTATGGCATTTTTTCAAAGCAACAAAAAGACAGTATTGTAGAGCAATTATCCTTCAATTAAAAATAAATGAATTTTTAAAAAGGAAAAAATAGAAAATTTAAAGGAATTTGGAAAGTTTCCATAAACAAATATAAATTTAAAATATAAAATAAAATTAAGGGTAAGGCCAGCAATATAATACCAATAAAAAATGATTTCAAGAGAAAAGGCACTGAATGAAACAAGAAGGTGATATTAATTTTCTAAGATAAAGCTTGGAAATGAAGATGTAATATTTATGACTCTTTGAATTAAATAAAATCATTTTCATGTTTTACCCTCCTGAAGATTACTCTCCATCTTGATTGGAATTGTGGATGTCTCTTAAATTCCCATCATGGGAACATGGGTAAGCTTTGAACTTGATCCTTCAGATGACTAATTATAACCTGTGTGCATGTGTGACTATAATTTATATCCAGGTGTTGGACAGAACTTTTATTTCTCCCTCCAGATAACGACAACAGGTGTCAAAGTTTTTTTGAAATGTGATTGCCCTGTCGTTGTTGTTTAGTTGTTAAGTCGTGTCCGGCTTCCTTGAGATCCCATAGACTTCAGCCCTCTCCTCTGTCCATGGGATTCTTCAGCAAGAATACTAGAGTGGGTTGTCATTTCCTTCTCCAGGGGATCTTCTGGACCCAGGGATTGAACCTGCATCTCCTGTGTTGGCAGGTGGATTCTTTACCACTGAGCCACCTGGGAAGCCTCAAGATTGCCCTAGATGGAATCAATCAATCAATTTTTGAATAGTGTAAGTCAGGCTTCACATCCTCTGTGTTATCTTTCTGAATAGGAAGAAAGATGGTAATAAGGAAGAATTGTTGGGTCTGCGGTTCACTTCCAATGAGGTGACACTGTTAGGTAGTTATATCAGAATACCACTGAGATGAGTCAGAAGGAATCAAAGACAGAAACAAAGAATCATGTTAGATTCACGGTGGGGTGGACAGGGGATGGAGGCAGCTGGATTGTCTTGCAAAAGACATACATTGCTTTCAGGAATTGCCACAAACATAATCCTCTTTTACATCATTGAAACATGTTCAGACCTTAGTTATTGCAGATGTATTTTGCAACAGTAGCAGAAACTGCTACAGGAAATAAAAACCTTGAAAGGAGAATTTAAAAAGCCATATCTAGGTTAGGTGAGCATTTCATTTTCAGCACAAAAAAATCCAGAACACTGAAAGAAGCCTGCTGGCTTTTTCATCTCTTTTTCTACTGCATTGATTCAAACATCTCTGAGAGTTATTTCAAGAACGATTTTCACACATTCACTGATTTTTGTTTCTTTTTTTAAGCTTTCTGGAAGCAAAATCCAAGCTGTCAGTTGCAGCCATGGAGATAAACAGAGATCTGAAAGCTATCATTTTGAAGTCTTCTTCTAACTATTCGTAATAGGATGAAGCTACCCTGACTGCCTGAGAGGTCACCTGGAGAGGTTTTCAAAAACCCCAGATGCTCAGAAAACATTCAAGGCCAATTAAATCCGAACCTTTGAGGTGTGCATGAGGCATGGTAGGAGTAGACACCTCCTGGTAGCAACATTCACTTGGGACCCAGATTCAGGGATGTTTTCTAGGTCATCTTAATAAGCCCTTCTGCTGGAATAGCTTTCACTTCTCTCACAAATATTATCTCATTTAATCCTCACCACAAGCTGTGCAGTACGTCGCACTCCCCAGTTTTACAAATGAGGAGATTAAAGTTCAAATGAACTTGTTATCATCAGACTCAAGCATGTAACCCAGTGACCTAAATCTGAGGGAAAACTACATCTTCCTGACCTTTCCCTGGTGACTTTATTCTCACAATCCTGGCCACCCAGGTGGCTCAGCGGTAAAGAATCCTCCTGCACGCCGGAGGCCTGAGTTTGATCCTGAGGTCAGGAAGATCCCTGGAGAAGGCAACGGTAACCCACTCCAATATTTTTGCCTGGAAAATCCCATGGACAGAGAAGCCTGGTGGGTTACAGTCCATGGAGTCTCAAGAATCAGATATGACTTAGCAACTAAACCACCACCACCACCACACATTGCTGGTGGGAATGTAATACAGTGGAGTCGCTTTAAAAACCAAGTGAGGCAGTTCTTCAAATGGTTAAATACAGAGTTCTAGGGACATTCCTGGCGGTCCAGTGGTTAAGACTTCACCTTCCAATGAAAGGGCTGTGGGTTTGATCCCTGGTCAGGGAGCTGAGATCCCACATGCCTCAGTGCTAAAAATCCATAACAGGAGGCAACAGACACAATATTGTAACGAATTCAATGAAGACTTTAAAATGGTCCACACCAAAAGATAAAAATCTTTAAAAATAAATAAATATAGAGTTCCATACGATCCAGCATTTCCACACTTTAGCTCCTACCTAAGAAAAGTGTAAATATATATGTATGCAGAAACTTGCATGCAAATGCTTATAGCAGCATTATTCCTAATATCCCCCAAAGTGGAAACAACCCAAATGCCCATCACCTCGTGAGTGGACAAGTACAATGTGGTATGTCCTTACATTGCAGTGGTACTCAGTCACAGAAAGAAATCAAGTTCTAATATACACTATAAAGTGAGTTACCTTGTAAATGGTATATGAAGTGAAAGAAGCCAGATATCAGAGTCTCATACTGTATGATTTCTTTTATATCCAGGAATATCCAGAAGAGGCCAATCCACAAGGATGGAAGGTGGATTAGTAATTGCCAGGAGCTGGGGAAAATGAGAAAAAGGGAGTGACTGCTGGTGGGTAGGGCTCCCCAGGTGGTTCAGTGGTAAAGAACCCATCCACCAATGCAGGAGGCACAGGAGACTCAGGTTCAATTCCTGGGTGGGGAAGATCCCCTAGAGAAGGGAATGACAACCCACTCCAGTATTCTTGCCTGGAGAATCCCGTGGACAGAGGAGGCTGGCAGCAGGCTAAAGTCCATGGGGTCATAAGGAGTCAGACGTGACTGAGCACACACAGCACACTAACAGATTAGGGTTTCTTTGGGGGAAATGTTCTGGAATTCGTGATGATGGCCTGGAACAACTTTGAAATGATACTAAAAACCACTGACTTGTACACTTTAAATAGATTATTTTTATGGCATCTGCATTATTTCTCAATTTTTAAAAAAGAAAACAATTTGTGTTTAGCAGAAGTATACAAACAAAAAAATCCTATTTAAATAAAATTTAAAAGACAAAGCTAAACTATAGGGTCGAGGAATACATACATGAGTAATAAAACCATAACAAAACTATTTTAAGTGATTATCATAAAATTCAGACTAATGATTATTTTAGACTTTAGAGGTTTGGGGTTTGAAGGGAATATATGAAGAGAATTAATGGGGTGCTGGTACTGTTTCATTTTTTGGTGTAGTTGGTGGTTATCTGGCTGTTCATTTTATGATAATTCAGTAAATTGCACACACATTTATGTAGTGTACACTTTTCTATTATGTGCTGTGTTTCACAATACATGTTCTTTTTGATTTGTTAGGGGAAAAAAAACCAGAATTAGATGCTCTACAATTTACTTAATCATTTCCATATTGTTGACATTTCAATTGCTTCCAATTTTTCATTATTCTTAACAACACTGCAATTAACATTTTTGGGCAAAAATCTCCTCCCATATCTTTTATTACTAACGGGGGATAGATTTACATATGTGGGCCTGCAGAGTCTAAGGATTCAAATATTTTGCAATGGATACTATGAGCCCTCAGATGTAGTTTTCCTTTTTTGTGTGACATGTGGTTTCTTTCAGCCCAATGTTCCAGTTTTCCAGGCCTTTCTGAATTCTGATTCTGTCTTCAGATATTGAGCTATCCTCTCTCCCTGCAAGGCGTTTCCATCTTCCTCTCAAGTAGGCTCTCAATCTCTCATTGCAAGCCCAGGTTCTGCAGTGAGCTTGGTTCTGCCCCCTCCCAATTACTTACATCAATATTCATGACCAATGGCAGAACACTTCTGATAATGGAAATGCTCTCCTGTATCTGAGATCTGTAGCCCGTGGTTTCCAGGCAAACTCTGCTCTGCAAAGGACTCTTCAAACCACAATGCAGTACCATCCGCATGTCAAATTACAGCATTTGCAACTCTCATACAAATATAGAAGGACCACGTGCCAAATATTCTTTTAACTTAATTCATGAGAGACCAGTACGATGGTGAAACTGGTTTATAGAACAATTCAAAGACTGAAAATTGATGGAGTCAGTCAGTCCAAGAAAGGCTGAAATGAATTTGGCAATAGATATAAAACTATGTGGGCTTCCCAGGTAGATCAGTGGTAAAAAAATCCTCCTGCCAATGCAGGGGACGAGGGAGACACAGGTCTGATTTCTGGGTGTGGGAGATCCCCTGGAGTAGTAAATGGCAACCTGCTCTAGTATTCTTGCCTGGACAACCCTATGAAGAGAGGAGCCTGGTGGGCTACAGTCCATGAGGTCGCAAAGAACTGGACACAACTGAGCACACACATATGAGAACACACACACAAAACTATGTAGAATTGTACAGACTAATTAAACAAAAGTAATCTTTGGAACTTTTTACCAGACACGCAGGTCAGCATGTAACTTCACAGTGTGTGGGTTCTATTTAAGGGGTAACAAAGTCAAATTTAGGTGTATTTTGCTAGATGATAAATAACCTTTAGGGGAAAGATTGTGAAATAGTGTCCTAGGATGACATTTAAAGGACTCGCAGCCATCCTCCGTCTTTATTTACAAGTGCTGGATATTTTTCTAACCACATTTTTTCAGTGGCCCTGAAAATAATTACTGGGTCTGTCTTTTGCTATTTCAAAAATGCTGAAAGACTTGGGTAGATTACATTGTAAAATCTAAGTCACTACATAGAAAAACTTTTTTTTTTTCTTTCTAAGGCCAGCTCAGTTCATTTTGCATTATCTGAAAGCTCACAAAAAACCAGTTCTGTTTTGTTGAAGTCATCAATGCTTTGCAAGATGTAAAAAACCTCAAATCTTCAAGTGTCCATGGAGGGGGCATATACCCATGAGTCTCCTGAAATTGTGTTCAGATTATTGGTATAGGCGCACGTGCATTTTGCTTAAAAAGGAAACAAATTTCCATGATCTCAGAGGGTTAAGAAACACTGCCAAGTACGGCTTCTGCAACTAGTATTTCCATGGAATTAGCCACCTTATTGCAGGGTGCATTTTCTTCATGCATGTCCTATTTCCTTCTTTAGAATCACTGGTTATAAACGCTGCTTTTACACATCCCTCCCACCCACCAGCCTGTGAGCAGCTCCATCGTTCCTATGGGGGAAAAAAAAAAGGCATCCATGATGCTCCGCTGTACCAACCCAGACATGCGCAGAGCAACATCGCTAAAGACACACAAAGGTAACATATTCTTGGCTGTTACATTTTGCAAAACAAACCAGCCGATCAACCCAGCTACTAATGAAGCACTGCTTATTTGTTACTGTAATTTCTTCTCTTTTAAATTTTATTTGCAGCCTTTGTTAAGAAGTCAAACATACTATATCATTTGCATTTATGTGAATATATGTTTAACGTAAAGCTATTCCAATATGCCAAGCGTAATGGATGGTAAGGTTAGATTTCCTATGTACCGCTATGAAATAACAGTCCAAACTCCATCTCAAGGCAGGAACGATCCATCAGCCTGCTGCTTGTACAGGATAGCCATGTTGTCCTTTGGTTAATCCCAAACAACTACCTCAGGAAAGGTCATTAAAGGCTTCTTTCAACTCACAAATTTTATTTTAATTAGAGACTAGAGTTGGTTACTGAATGAATTGTGCCTATAATAAGTTTTCTATTTAAATACACTCTGAGATACTATTTTTACCATGTTTACTATTTTTTAAATTTGAAAAAGAGGGTTAACATTACAGGGACCCAGAAGATAGACGATAGGAAAAATAAAAGTGACAAAAAGCAAGATTTCAATTTCTCTGCAGTGATGGATAAATAACATTTCACAGTGTAGCAAAAATAATAGCAGGTACTGTTTACTGGACACTTAATATATGGCAGTCATTGTGCTCTATGCCTGACATATATTTAGTCATTTATTTATTTAATTATCTACTAAATGCTTAATAAATATGTGTCTTAGCCTATAAAATCCTGTCTCTGCCTCATAGTATTAATATGCTATAGAGAGGAGAGACCATAAACACAGAAAGAAATACAAATACACACACACACACTCACTTTTTAAGACCACTTTATTAGTCCTGAATATTCACTGAAAGGACTGAAGCTAAAGCTGAAGCTCCAATACTTTAACCACCTGATGTAAAGAATAAACTCATTGGGAAAGACCCTGATGCTGGGAAAGATTGAAGGCAGGAGAAGAAGGGAACGACAGAGGATGAGATGTTTGGATGGCATCAGTAACTCAATGGACATGAATTTGAGCAAGCTCCAGGAGTTGGTGATAGACAGGGAAGCCTGGCATGCTGCAGCCCATGGGGTCGCAAAGAGTTGGACATGACTGAGCCACTCAACTGAACTGATTGAGTGTATAATTGACGTACAAAATACTGTACCTACTTAGTGTATACAATTGCTTGAGTTTGAAGATAAGCATATACCCACAAAACTATCACCACAATCCATGCCGTAAATATATCCATCACCTTCAAAAAGTTTCCTCCTGTCATCATCATCATTATTATTATTATTTGTGATAAAACGGTTAACATAAGATCTACCTTCTTAACAAAATTTTAAGTAGATACTACTAACAATACTAGTATTGTTAACTACAGGCACAATGCTGAGCAGGAAATCTCTAGGAATTTTTCATCTTACATCACTGAAAACTTATACCTTTTGACTATGCGTGCATGCTCAGTCACTTCAGCTGTGGCTGAGTCTTTGTGACTATAGCTATGGACTATAGCCTGCCAGGCTCCTCCGTCCATAGGGATTGTCCAAGCAAGAACACTGGAGTGGGCTGCCATGCCCTCCTCCAGGGGATCTTCCTGACCTAGGGATAGAACCCACGTCTCTTAGCTCTCCTGCATGGGCAGGTGGGGTCTTTGCCACTAATGCCACCTCCCAATTACCCCTCTCCCCACTACTGCATTCTGCTGTCTGCTTTTGTGGGTGTTTGACTATTTTAGAGTACTCATGTTAGTGAGATCTGGGCTTTCCAGGTGACGCTAGTGGTAAAGAACCCGTCTGCCAATGCCGGAGACATCAAAGACATGGGCTGGGGCTCTGGGTTGGGAAGATTTGTACCGATATATATCAGAAGGAATCACCCTCATATCCCAATAGTAAAATGTAAAAGAAACCCAATACTCTAAAGTGAGATTTGAAATTTTATTTTCAGTCACCTTCACAATATACACTTTGGGATTGGAATGAAAACTGACCTTTTCCAGTCCTGTGGCCACTGCTGAGTTTTCCAAATTTGCTGACATATTGAGTGCAGCACTTTCACAGCATCATCTTTTAGGATTTGAAATAGTTAAACTGGAATTCCATCACCTTCACTAGCTTTGTTGATAGTGATGCTTCCTAAGGCCCCCTTGACTTTGCATTCCAGGAAGTCTGGCTCTAGGTGAGTGATCACACCATTGTGATTATCTGGGTCATGAAGATCTTTTTTGTACAGTTCTTCTGTGTATTCATGGACATCACCAGATGATCAACACCAAAATCAGATTGATTATATTCTTTGCAGCCAAAATGGAGAAGCTCTATACAGTCAGCAAAACAAGACCAGGAGCTGACTGTGGCTCAGATCATGAACTCCTTATTGCCAAATTCAGACTTAAATTGAAGAAAGTAGGGAAAACCCCTACACCATTCAGGTATGACATAAATCAAATTGCTTATGTTTATACAGTGGAACTTAGAAATACATTTAAGGGCCTAGATCTGATAGATAGAGTGCCTGATGAACTATGGAATGAGGTTCGTGACATTGTACAGGAGACAGGGATCAAGACCATCCTCATGGAAAAGGAATGCAAAAGAGCAAAATGGCTGTCTGGGGAGGCCTTACAAATAGCTGTGAAAAGAAGAGAAGCAAAAAGCAAAGGAGAAAAGAAAAGATACAAGCATCTGAATGCAGAGTTCTGAAGAATAGCAAGAAGAGATAAGAAAGCCTTCCTCAGCGATCAATGCAAAGAAATAGAGGAAAACAACAGAATGGGAAAGACTAGAGATCTCTTCAAGAAAATCAGAGATACCAAAGGAATATTTCATGCAAAGATGGGCTTGATAAAGGACAGAAATGGTATGGATCTAACAGAAGCAGAAGATATTAAGAAGAGATGGCAAGAATACACAGAAGAACTGTACAAAAAAGATCTTCATGACCCAGATAATCACGACCCAGATAATCATGATGGTGTGATCACTGACCTAGAGCCAGACATCCTGGAATGTGAAGTCAAGTGGGCCTTAGAAAGCATCACTACAAACAAAGCTAGTGGAGGTGATGGAACTCCAGTTGAGCTATTCCAAATCCTGAAAGATGATGCTGTGAAAGTGCTGCACTCAATATGCCAGCAAATTTGGAAAACTCAGCAGTGGCCACAGGACTGGAAAAGGTCAGTTTTCATTCCAATCCCAAAGAAAGGCAATACCAAAGAATTCTCAAACTACTGCACAATTGCACTCATCTCACACGCTAGTAAAGTAATGCTCAAAATTCTCCAAGCCAGGCTTCAGCAATATGTGAACCATGAACTTCCTGATGTTCAAACTGGTTTTAGAAAAGGCAGAGGAACCAGAGATCAAATTGCCAACATCCACTGGATCATGGAAAAAGCAAGAGAGCTCCAGAAAACATCTATTTCTGTTTTATTGACTATGCCAAAGCCTTTGACTGTGTGGATAACAATAAACTGTGGAAAATTCTGAAAGAGATGGGAATACCAGACCACCTGATCTGCCGCTTGAGAAATTTGTATGCAGGTCAGGAAGCAACAGTTAGAACTGGACATGGAACAACAGACTGGTTCCAAATTGGGAAGGATTATGTCAAGGCTGTATATTGTTACCCTGTTTATTTAACTTATATGCAGAGTACATCATGAGAAATGCTGGGCTGGAAGAAACACAAGCTGGAATCAAGATTGCCGGGAGAAATATCAATCACCTCAGATATGCAGATGATACCACCCTTATGGCAGAAAGTGAAGAGGAACTAAAAAGCCTCTTGATGAAAGAGAAAGAGGAGAGTGAAAAAGTTGGCTTAGAGCTCAACATTCAGAAAACTAAGATCATGGCATCTGGTCCCATCACTTCACAGCAAATAGATTGGAAACAATGGAAACAGTGAGAGACTTAATTTCTTGGGTCTCCAAAATCACTGCAGATGGTGACTGCAGCCATCAAATTAAAAGACACTTGCTCCTTGGAAGTAAAGCTATGACCAACCTAGACAGCATATTAAAAAGCAGAGACATTACTTTGCCAATAAAGGTCTATCTAGTCAAAGCTATGGTTTTTCCAGTAGTCATGTATGGATGTGAGAGTTGGACAATAAAGAATGCTGAATGCCAAAGAATTGATGTTTTTGAACTGTGGTATTGGAGAAGACTCTTGGGAGTCCCTTGGACTGCAAGGAGTTCCAACCAGTCCATCATAAAGGAAATCAGTCCTGAATATTCATTGGAAGGACTGATGCTGAAGCTGAAACTCCAATACTTTGGCCACCTGATGCGAAGAGCTGACTCATTTGAAAAGACCCTGATGCTGGGAAAGATTGAAGGTGGGAGGAAAAGGGGATGACAGAGGATGAGCTGGTTGGATGGCATCACCAACTCAATGGACACGAGTTTGAGTAAACTCTGGAAGTTGGTGATGGACAGGGAAGGCTGGCGTACTGCAGTCCATGGGGTCGCAAAGAGTCGGGACATGACTGAGCAACTGAACCGAACTGAACTGAATATACTCTTTCTCCAGCAATTCTGTCTCTTAGAAAATATTCTAAAAAAATAATCAAATATGAGCTAGCTGTACATTTAAAAATCGTTCATTGCTATAATAATAAAGGAAACTTAGAAAGAATTTAAATATCTAATGATAGCAAAAAATGGTTTTAAAATATTATGATACAAACATTTATATGGTCATTACAATCATATTTTGTAACAATTTTTGTGATTATAAAACGATTGTGATATAAATAATAAGTTCAAAAAGCATGATAAAAAATTTTACATGCACTGGGTCTCCCCTGGTGGTCCAGTGGTTAAGATATCACCTTCCAATGCAATGGTTGCAGATTCAATCCCTGGTTGGGGAACTAAGATCCCACATGCCTCGTGGCCAAAAAGCCAAAACAGAAAACAGAAACAATACTGTAACAGATAAAGACTTGTAAAATGGTTCCACACAACAGCAACAACAGAAATTTTACATACATGAACGTGTCTATGCCTGCAAATAACAGGAAGTAGAAAGCTAACAGGTTACTAATGGCTTTCTCCCAGAGGTCGGATGATAGCTGATCGTTTTCAAAATATCCACAGTGAATATGTATTACTGTTTTCCCCCCGCTTTACTGAGTTATGACCGACAAATGATAATTATATATATTTAAGGTGTACAATGTGATATTTTGATATATGTATACACTGTGACATGATGGAGCTTTTATCATCCCAAATTGTACAACCCTCAGGAAATCCAGGGAAATTTCTGGGCTGCGATATCATGACACTTGGCTTTCAAACAAAGCCTGGCAATTTCCATGGACCCCTGAGGATAGCGCTTCTGCCTGAGTCTGTCTCTCTAATCTCAGGAAAGTTGGCAGGGATCTCCAGGGAGACCCTCACACCCACTCTTGTGTTGGATTCTCTTTCTCATGTGACCTGGGTGTATTGATTGGCTTTTCCCTTCATCTGACCTTGGCTGCAAAAATTGTGCTGAAATGTCTTGGCGGCATGCTTCCCTGAGACTCATGCTGGTAGAACACTTCCCCTCTTATGTGCTTTTCCTGATTTAAGTGGAAACACACGAGAGGTGGAATCAGTTCACTGAGTCCATTTGCATATGGTACCCTAGCAGCCAGGCCTCTCCACATTTCCTATCTACCAAGTTCCCTCATGTACCAGCAGGAGAACAGGGGAGAAAGAGTGGAGAGTCATTTTATGAGGATCCAGGACACTTGTTTTGCTACTCTCTCTACTGCTATCTCACCAAATCAGGGTCCCTTTATTTTCTAATATGTGTAAAGCTGAGAAGCCAATGAAACAAAAGATACACTACAAACATCTTTTGTCACAACAGCCATATCTAGCCAGCTACAGAAGTGTATATACAATTGATTCTTTGGTGGCCAAACACACAATAGAAACCAAATTTTCAACCTATTTTGGATGCATGTGTTATTTAGTGGCTAAGACTTATCCAACTCTTTGAGACCCCATGGACTGTAGCCTGCCAGGCTTCTCCGTCCATGGGACTTTGCAGGCAAGAATACTGGTGTGGGTTGCTATTTCCTCCCCCAGGGGATTTTCCCGACCCAGAGGAAAAACCTGCGCCTCCTGCATTGCAGGCTGATTCTTTACCAGTGAGCCATCTGGGAATAGTCTGACTTAAAGGATCATGAGGGTAAATCAGTAAGTTTTCCCAGGATGATCACACCTAATGATTGCGATGTTCCTTGTATCAATTCTAAAATTTTACTTAATTTTATTAAAGCCTTTTGTGAAAAACTTTCCTTGCATGATCATGAACGCTCTTGTGGGTTTTACAGGAGAAGTGATACCATGAAAAGGTTGTTGCTGAAGGGTAATTTAGTCAGCATTCTCATAAGTCACACATGTTTTCTGTCTGATTTGCCAAGAAGGAAATGTCTCAGGACACAAAGAGCGTCCTCCATATTTTAGTTTGATTTCCAGGCCTAATTATGTTTGCTTAAACTCAACACAGTTGTGATTCCACAAGGAGGATGTTGTTGTATGATGTTATTTCAGCTTTTTAAAATGTCTAAAGTTGATTTCCTTTCCTGGAAATTGAACTCCTACTGTCCTCCAAAGATATAGGCATCTAGGGGATCTTACTTTGATCACATATGAAAGAAAAGATTCTGTCATACAGAGTGAAGTAGGCCAAAAAGAGAAAAACAAATATCATATGTTAACACATACATGTGGAATCTAGGGAAATGGAACTAATGAACCTATTTACAAAGCGGAAATAGAGACAGGGAGGCAGAGAACAAACATATGGACATCCAGGGAGGAAGAGGAGGTGAGATGAATTGGGAGATTGGGATTGATGCATATACACTACTATGGATAAGACAGGTAACTAATGAGAACCTGCTGGACAGCACAGGGAACTCTACTCAGTGCTCTGTACTGACCTGAATGGGAAGGAAATCCAAAACAGAGGGGATTCACAAAGTGAATAGCTGGTTTGCTTGGTATACAGCAGAAACTAAAAAAACATTGTAAAGAAACTATATGCCAATAACAATTGATTAAAAATAAAAAGTAAAATTAATACTCCCAAAATGAGACAAAAAAAGGAAAAGATTTAACGTGAAGTTGATCGATTTAACCATAGCCTTTTGCAAAAAATTATAATGGAATATATAACTAGAATTATCAAATAAGAGCAATAGATTAAAAAGGGCCAACTCTGTCAGTTCTTTCACTACACACGCTTACATCCTCTCCCAAAAGGCATCAGTTATTATCACAAAAGGTTTTCAAATCCTGTCAATTTCTTTTGAAATGCATTGCACAACTTCTCAGACCTTTTCATTACCAAATTCTATATCAAACCTTCAGTACTTTTTGCAAGCTTGAACTATTACAGCATCTTGTATTTCCTTTGTCGTCTCTCACCTATTAATCTATCCAACTCCTAAATCCTCACTTTTGTTAAGTTTCCTAATTAAAATATCCATCATCATCTCCCCAGTCAAAATCTTCTCAACACTGGTTAATTCCAGTGTACCAGATCCACAACTAAGAAAGTAACGTGATGATGGGTGACGGAGCAGTTGCAGGAAAACAGACAGGGTCTGCATTTTCCATGACGAGGGGGAACTGCCAGAACTCTGAGCTGCAGGGCTTCGGGAACCAACGTTTCATTTCCTTGGTCTTAGTCATGTTCAGAAACATGAACTCAAACTCCAGGAACTGCCCCGCTGAGATCATTCCAAGAGTCAAAGAGTAAGGAGAGGTCACGGTAACCGGAGTCTCATATTACAGTTTGAAGCCAAAAGTTAAGAAGAAAAGGCAGATTACCGGAGTAAAGCCTTTTTCTTGCATCTCCCAGATGTGCCCAACCAGGAGGGTATAGGGTAATGCTATTTTTGAAATCACATCGAAGGAAATAAGGGTTAAATAGGACCCACTACAGCACTTGCTCATGCCCTTTCGTTCTTAGAAAGTGGACAAGAAAATATTTAATTTTTCAACGAGAATACATATGGAAACCACCTGGAAAACTGGGACATATGCTTACTTAGTGTGAGTCAGCTGGGGCTGCCACAGCAGAATTCCACACATGGGGTGGCTTAAAAAGCAGAGATTTATTTTTCACAATTCTGGAGGCTGTGAATCAGATTGAGGTGTTGGGCAGGTTTCATTTCTTCCAAGCCCCCTCTCCTTGGTTTGCCAATTCAGGACACACAAATGTGGTTTTGATCCCTGAGTTGGGAAGATCCCCTGTAACAAGAAATGGCACTCCACTCCAGGATTCTTGCCTGGGAAATCCCATGGGCAAAGGAGCCTGGCGGGCTGCAGTCCATAGGGCTGCAAAGAGGTGGACACGACTGAGCAACTGAGCACTCAGCACGCACAGCTTCTCACTATATCCTCACATGGTTTGTGGGTATGTGTGTCCCATTCTCTTTTTATTTTTTTATTTTATTTATTAGACTTTTTATTTTGTATTGGTGTATAGCCAACTGACAGTTTTGTGATAGTTTCAAGTGAACAGTGAAGGGACTCAGTCATACATATGCATGTATCCATTCTTCCCCAAATTCCCCTCCCATCCAGGCTGCCACATGATATTAAGCAGAGCTCCCTGTGCTATACAGGTCCTTGTTGGTTATTCTTTTTTATTTTTTATTGAAGGATAATTGCTCTACAGAATTTTTTTGTTTTCTGTCAAACCTATCAGCCATAGGTATACATATACCCCCTCCCTTTTGAACATCCCTCCCATCTCCCTTCCCATCCCACCCCTCTAGGTTGATACAGAGCCCCTGTTTGAGTTTCCTGAGCCATACAGCAAATTCCTATTGGCTATCTATTTTACATTTGGTAATGTAAGTTTCCATGTTACTCTTTCCATATATCTCACCCTCTCCACCCCTCTCCCCATGTCCGTAAGTCTATTCTCTATGTCTGTTTCTCCATTGCTGCCCTGTAAATAAATTCTTCAGTACCATTTTTCTAGATTCCATATATATTTGTTAGAATACGATATTTATCTTTCTCTTTCTGACTTACTTCACTCTATATAATAGGTTCTAGGTTCATCCACCTCATTAGAACTGACTCATATGCATTCCTTTTTTTTATGGCTGAGTAATATTCCATTGTGTATATGTACCACAATTTCTTTATCCATTCATCTGTCAATGAACATCTAGGTTGCTTCCACATTCTAGCTATTGTAAATAGTGCTGAATGAACAATGGGATATATGTGTCTTTTTCAATTTTGGTTTCCTCAGGGCATATGCCTAGGAGTGGGATTGCTGGTTCTTTATTCTAAATAGAGCAGTGAGCACATGTCCATCCCAGACTCCCTAACTATCCCTTCCCCTCTCCTTCTTCCCAACAAATTGTTTTCACAGTTTCATCAGGTAGATGACAGATGACATTATCAGAGAGGAAAAAAAGTCTCAGATCCCTCATACTGGTATTTCAGGAGTCAAATCTTACACCTGTTGGGGTGAACGGTAACCTCTCATTAGTTATCTGTTTTATACGCAGTATCCCTAGGTGCACATGTGTCAATCCCAATATCCCAGCTCACCCCACCCCCTCACTCTTGGTGTCCATATGTTTGTTCTCTACATCTGTGTCTCTATTTCTGTTTTTATGAGGACATCAGGTTAGGTTAGGGTCCACACTAATGGGCTCTTCTCATTTTACTTTTATTGCCCCTTTAAACATCTTATCTCCAAATACAGCCACATTGTAAGGTGTTGGGGGTTAAGATATATGAACTTGAAGAGGATACAAATCATCCCATATCATGAAGTTAGAGGTGGTGCTATCAGAGCTGGTATCCTGAAATAAAAATCATGCCAAGATGGGCAGCAGTTATAAAACAGACTCAGCTTGAAGCATTCAAGCTTTGAAGGATGTGTCCCTAAGATTTGCCTAAATTGTCCCAAATCTGTTTTTATTTTCATAATCTCAGAGGCTAAATCATCAAAATGTCATATGGTAATATAATTGTAGTGCCTTTATTAGCCTTCAGTGCTAATGTGTTTATAGAATTCTGTTTGGGGGTATTTGATTCACGAGTTTTTAAATTCCTAAGCACATGGTACATATTTCATTATCATGGTGTTATTACCGTCAAGTTTCACTGCACTACGATGACACAATATATCATGTATCCTGTATGAAAATAATTATTTTAAATGTGTTGAGGCTTGCTTTATGGCTTAGGACTTATCCGACTTTTGTAACTGTTCCATGTGTATGTGAGAAAAATTGTATTCTTTGTTAGATGCAAAATATGTCCACTGGAATCTAGCTGATTAGCTGTGTTAGCAAAGCACTCCATTTGTGTGACGTATGGGTGTCTATGTGTGTCTGTGTGTTTGGCTTACAATTACTACTGATATGGGCAGTGAAAATGTCCTAATATAGTGATGAATTGGCCACCATTTCCTTATAATTAGTTTTAAATCAGGGAGAGATAATTCTAAGCATAATCAGAAAATACATATTTTGATGCAATTTTAGGTGATAGTGTTTAAAATTATCTCTCTCATGAAGTGACACTTTTTGTCATTCGTTAATAATATTCTACACTTACTGACATTTTGTCTTAAAACCTTTTTTGTTTGATATTAGTAGCCATCAGCTTTCATTTGGTTAACATTTGCCTGGGGTATCTCTTTTCACCCTTTACTTTTGCTATTTCTGTCATTTCAGTGTCCTTGCCGGGAGACATATCAATAACCTCAGATATGCAGATAACACCACCCTTACGGCAGAAAGTGAAGAGGAACTAAAAAGCCTCTTGATGAAAGTGAAAGAGGAGAGTGAAAAAGTTGGCTTAAAGCTCAACATTCAGAAAACGAAGACCATGGCATCTGGTCCCATCACTTTGTGGCAAATAGATGGGGAAACAGTGGAAACAGTATCAGACTTTATTTTGGGGGGCTCCAAAATCACTGCAGATGGTGACTGCAGCCATGAAATTAAATGACGCTTACTCCTTGGAAGAAAAGTTATGACCAACCTAGATAGCATGTTGCAAAGCAGAGACATTACTTTGCCAACAAAGGTCCATCTAGTCAAGGCTATGGTTTTTCCAGTAGTCATGAATGGATGTGAGTGTTGGACTGTGAAGAAAGCTGAGCGCCGAAGAATTGATGCTTTTGAACTGTGGTGTTGGAGAAGACTCTTGGGAGTCCCTTGGACTGCAAGGAGATCCAACCAGTCCATTCTGAAGGAGATCAGCCCTGAGTGTTCTTTGGAAGGAATGATGCTGAAGCTGAAACTCCAGTACTTTGGCCACCTCATGCGAAGAGTTGACTCATTGGAAAAGACTGTGATGCTGGGAGGGATTGGGGGCAGGAAAAGAAGGGGACGACAGAGTATGAGATGGCTGGATGGCATCACCAACTCGATGGACGTGAGTCTGAGTGAACTCCGGGAGTTGGTGATGGACAGGGAGGCCTGGCGTGCTGCCATTCATGGGGTTGCAAAGAGTCGGACACGACTGAGCGACTGATCTGATCTTATCTGATGTGGTATTTTAACCTTTTATAGTCAGCAGATAGCTAAATTTGGTGTCTTTTTAATCTTATAGCAGAATTTGTGCCTTTCAACATATGGGTTTAAATCCTTCATCTTTTTTAAATCTTTAGTTATTTATTTCTGGCTGTGCTGGATCTTCATGCTGCATAGGCTCTTCTGTAGTTGCAGTGAGCGGGGCTACTGTCTAGCTGTAGTGTGTGGGCTTCTCATTTCGGTGGCTTCTCTTGCTGGGGAGCTCGGGGTCTAGGCCATGTGGGCCTCAGTAGTTGCAGCCCCAGAGCTCTAGAGCACATAGTTGCGATGCATGGGATTAGTTGCTCCATGGCATGTGGGCTCTTCCCAGATTAGGGATGCAACCTGTGTCTCCTGCATTGGCAGGTAGATTCTTTACCGGGGAAGCCCAAGCCCCTTCATCTTTTTATGTTACCAATTGTTTAGTTGTATTTATCTGAAAATATTTTGTTATGCTAATATTTTAGTACTCTTTTCTCTTTTCGCTTTCATTCCATTCATCGCCCACACGCACACTCTCATTTTACCGTCTTTCGTCTGTGTGCTGTGTTTAGTCTCTCAGTCGGGTCTGACTATTTGAGACCCCATGGATTGTAGCCCACCAGGCTCCTCTGTCCATGGGGATTCTCCAGGCAAGAATACTAGAGTGAGTTGCCAAGTTCTCAATACTGGAGTGGGTTGCCATCCTCCTCCAGGGGACCTTCCCAACTCAGGGATTGAGCCTAGGTCTCCCACATTGTAGGCAGATTCTTTATCATCTGAGCCACCAGGGAAGTCCAAGAATACTGGAGTGTGTAGCCTATCCCTTCTCCAGGGGATCTTCCTGACCCAGGAATCGAACCGGGGTCTCCTGCATTGTAGGCGGATTCTTTACCAGCTGAGCTCCCAGGGAAGCCCCATCTTTTGTCTACTGTTGGAAAATGTATACACTGTTTTTATTCTTTTAAGAGTTCTGCCAATCCTCAAATTCATAGCAGTTGGTTTGGCACCTTCTTTTGTTTCTGAGGTTGTTCTTGGCTAAATGTACCTTCCGGGAACCCCGAGGGCTCTGAGTGGAACATCCTTTTCTCCAGAGAGGATCTGCCTTTGCTTCTGTTTAGTGCCAAGGCCACTACCCGATACCACTGTAATTTCATTTTCTTAGCTGGGAATTGTCATGGCCCTGCCGGCAGCAACTATTCACACCCCAAGTTCCAATGAGGTCTCCCTTTGGGTTACAATTTTTCTGAGTGGAAACGGTTGTTTTGAGTTTTGGTTTCTTGTCTGTCTGTTTGTTCTCTGTCATCCGGAGCCTTGTGGAGATGAGCAGATTTCCTCGCTGATGCTCTCTGCAACAGCAGGCATAGAGGTTCCACTCCTTTTGTGAAGGACTATCCCTTTGAAGGACCCAGACGTGTCAGGCTCATCTCCCTTCCTCTTCGTGCAATGTATTAATCTCTTGTTCTCCCCTTTGCTGTCCTCAGGGATTCTCCCAGGTCTGTCCATTCTTATAACCTGTCTCCACTAGGGAAGTTTAACCCTTTAGTTTCTGGAAAGTTCAGCAATGCTTGTACAATAGGCTCATTCTCATTTATCCAGCAACTAGTTTATTTTGCAATAGCAGAAGTTTTCTACTTTCTAGACCACCATACTGATGGAGGCAGAAGTGTAAGAAGCAGATTTTTTTGATGATGGATTCATGTTGATGTATGGCAGAAACCAACACGAGATTATAAAGTAATTATCCTCCAATTAAAAATAAATACTTTTAAAATTTAAAAAAAAAACGGTGTAAGAAGCACTTTTCATCAGGTTGGAGAGTAAATCTGATCAAATGCCTTTTCATCCTCTATTGAGAGAAGTTTCCTCCCCTTCCATCAACTAATTAATTATTCATTATTCATTAATAATATTTATAGAGAATTTACAGTGTGCAAGGCACTGTGCATTGTGGTTTATGTGGCCTATCTTATCTAATCTTCAAATCCTCAAAACCTTGAAAGGAAGTCACAGATCATTACTCTCCAGAGATGGGACTGGCTTCCAGGCATTTCTTGGCCAAGACCTTTTATTTCCACAATAATCCACACAACTCAGTGAAGGAGAAATGCAGAATGAGACAGCCGAGGAACCAGTAAGAATCTCAGAAAGCTTCCTTGAGATACTGACAGGTGATTGTTTCCAGCTCATCTGGAAGGCTGTTAGGATGCCATCTGCAGTGTACAAGACTGTAAATGCAGACAGAATCCACGGCATTTCCCACCCTTTCTGGATTGGTGAGTTAGTGGAGGTTCCATGTGGTTGTGCGACTCTAGATAAAATAGCAAAATAAAGCTGAGATTGTGACAACCTGACTCTGCTCTTATTGAGCCCAGATATACTTATTTTCAGGCTTCCCCAGTGGTCCAGACAGTAAAGAATCCACCTGCATGAGGGAGACCTGGGTTCAATCCCTGGGTTAGGAAGATCCCTTGGAGGAGAACATGGCAACGCACTCCAGTATTCTTGCCTGGAGAATCCCCATGGACAGAGGACCCTGGCGGGCTACAGTTCATGATACTGCAAAGTGTCAGACATGACTGAGTGACCAAGTACATACTTATTTTCATAGAACTGTACAACTTTTGTGCAACTGTTCATCAGCAGGAGTCTTATGCCTTTGGATTCTCTTTTTCATCACTATTCAAAAAATGTTCCATGGCTCCATTGCCAGAGAAAATATATTCTTTTAGGTTATTGACAATCCTCTCTTGTTACATGCTATCTTTTGCTAAGGCATAATTCAGTTATTTATGTGGATATTTATTCGCTGGCAATGGCTTTGATCCCAGACCATGTTTTAATCCAATTTCATAGCCGGAAGAAAATAAAGAAGTGAACCAGCCTATCATTCACTCTTTCATTCAATCCATCCTGAGCCCTCTTCAATATGCCCAGGCTGGAAATACAGGAGACAGACTGAAGTGTTCCTGCCTGCTGTAACCATAGATTCTAGGAATATGAGCCAGACACATATAAAATGTTTTTTTTTTTTACTTTGCAAAGAGCTAGATGAAAACAAGAAGGGAATGAACCTAGAGAGTGTCATGTGCTAAGTCAATTCAGTCGTGTCCAGTTCTTTGCGACCCTATGGACTGTAGCCTGCCAGGCTCCTCTGTCCATGGGATTTCCCAGGCAAAAATACTGGAGTGAGTCACCATGCCCTCCTCCAGCAAATCTTCATGACCCAGGGATCGAACCCACATCTCTTATGTCTCCTGCCTTGGCAGGTGGGTTGTTTACCACTAGCACCACCTAGGTCAAGTAAGTCAGAAAGAGAAAAACAAATACTGTATATTAACATATATATGCGGAATCTAGAAAACTAATACAGATGGACTTACCTGCAAAACAGAAATAGAGACACAGATGTAGAGAACAAATGTATGGATACTGGGGGAAGCAGGCAGGATGACCTGGGAGACTGAGACTGACATATATACACTATTGATGCGTGTCCGTACCTGCTCAGTTGCTTCAGTCGTGTCTGACTCATTGCAACCCTATGGACTGTTCCTCTCCAGGCTCCTCTGTCCATGGGATTCTCCAGCCAAGCATATTGGGATGGGTTGCCATGCCCTCCTCCAACACTACTGATGCTATGTATAAAACAGATAACTAATGAGAACCTACTGTATAGCACAGGAAACTCTACTCATTGCTTTGTGGTGACCTAAATGAGAGAGAAATCCAAAGAAGGCAATGGCACCCCACTCCAGTACTGTTGCCCAGAAAATCCCATGGATGGAGGAGCCTGGTAGGCTGCAGTCCATGGTGTCGCTAAGAGTCAGACACGACTGAGTGACTTCACTTTCATTTTCCACTTTCATGTATTGGAGAAGGAAATGGCAACCCACTCCAGTGTTCTTGCCTGGAGAATCCCAGGGACGGAGAAGCCTGGTAGGCTGCAGTCCCTGGGGTCGCACAGAGTCAGATACGACTGAAGCGACTTAGCAGTAGCAGTAGCAGCAAATGAGAGAGAAATCCAAAACAGAGGGGATATATGTGTACCAAGAGCTGATTCATTTTGTTGTACAGCATAAACTAACACAACATTGTACAGAAACTATAGTCCAATAAAAATTAATTTTAAACACACACATACACACAAAGGAAATAAGAAGGGAGACTGAGATGGTACTGAAAATCATCTTAGAACAGTCAGGAGTGATCTGTCCAGTGAGGTGACCTGTGAACTGAGAGATGAGACGGAGCTAGGACACAAGCCAGAGATGGTACCTTCCAGGAAGATCTTCCCTTGCATGCTGGGGTCTGGCTGTGACATGTGACAAGTGTCTTGGTGTTACAGAATTCAACCATGAATGTAGGATCAAAGGTGCTGACGCTGCTGAGCAGTGGAGGGGAACTTTGACTATACCTGTGAGTCTCCAGCATACGACTTCCTCACGGAAGGCCAGATGTGCAGTATAGCAGGGGCGGGCTGCAGGTGGAGGTGCCTCTTTGGTTTCTTTGGGTAGAACCCATGTCTGCAAGATCAGCTTATAACTGGGACTTCCCTGGTGGTCCAGTGGCTAGAACTCCAAGCTCCCAATGCAGGGGGCCCAGGTTCAATCCCTGTGCAGGGCACTGGATCCCACATGTTGCAACTAAGAACTCATATGTCACAGCTAAAGATCCCACATGCCACAGCTGAAAAAAAAGACACAAAAATCCACATGCCACAGTGAAAATCGAAGACCCTGTGTGCGGCAACTAAGGCCGAGCATGCTCAGTGGATTCGGTTGTGTCTGACTCTTTGCGACCCCTTGAGATGCAGCTCACCAGGCTCCTCTGTCCCTGGGATTTTCCAGGCAAGAATACCGGAATGAGTTGCTATGTCCTCCTCCTGGGCATCTTCCTGACCCAGGGGCTGAACCCAGGTCTCCCGCACTGTGGCAGATTCTTTACCTTCTGAGCCACCAGGGAAGACCCAAGACCCAGCACAGCCAAATAAATAAAATAAAATATTTAAAATATCAGCTAATAACAGATGGAGGAAAGGAAGGTAGGAAGCAACTATTGGTGAGAACTGCCAGTTCCCATCAGCTCAGCCAGGCCTCTTCCTTCATGGGTTTAGGAGATAGAGTGCAGGTCTCTGAGACAGAGTGTGTGCAGGTTGCTGCAGTCAAACTCACCCTGTAGTTAGTCAATCATCCGCCAGACTTGTCACCACCTTCAGTTTTCAATCTGGTCTTTTTCCACCACATGATAAACACCATAGCAGGACTTGTTATCTCAAAAGAGAAGAAATCACAGGAAGTCTAAATTTGTGTAGACCTTTTGTGTTGCTGCTTTTCTAGCAGATGTTTTTGTACATCTGACTACCTTGCAACAAGAATGTCCATAAGTCAGCTCTGCAGTGACAGATCTCTGAGCACTTCCCCATGTGTGATTCAAAGAGAGTAGAGAGAATCCACGTCTAGAGATTAGGGTTGGGGTTTTTTGTTTGTTGGTTTTGTAATAACATAACAATCTTTATTGAAAACTGCAGTATTAATGGCTTCCATGGTAGCTCAGTGGTAACAAATCCACCTGCCAAGGTAGGAGACGCGTGCTCAATCACTGGGTCAGGAAGATCCCCTGGAGGAGGAAATGGCAACCCACTCTGGTATTCTTACCTGCAGAATGGCATGGACGGGGAGCCTAGAAGACAACAATCCGTGTGGTTGTTGTTGGCAAAGAGTTGACATGACTAAGCAACCAGGCACACAATATTAATATATACATTTCTTGTTACGATAAACATGCTTTTAAGAAGTTTAAGTCTGAGCTCATCTACTTGTCAGACTGAATAAAATATTAAAATGGCATGAATTTACACATAATGGAATTGGCTCAGGACGGTCATTCCATTGCTTTGTATTGACTGACACCTTAAGTTCAATGCAGAGGTGAAGCCAATGCTGACTGAAGTACTAAGACAAGATCCTTTCAGTTTCCTGATGTGGATGAAGTGTGATGATTTCTTCTTCAAGAAATGTACATCCTAGTTCCTGCACAAGGGTGAGCCCCCTGTCCAACGATGAGAGACCCTGCATGTGTGTGACCTGTGCCTCCTGGGAGACCAGCCCTAAACTAGTTTGAACCTGACCAAGTTCTGTCTACATGGTAGGTTTAGACCTCTCCAAGTCCTGTCTACACTGATGATGTTTAGATGAGATTGTGTGCTTTCTGCAGTGAGAACATTTAGACCTGACCTTGTACTCTCTGCACTGGGACATGGAGACCAGGGTAGAGACCAGGCCTGGCCTCTGTCCTGGAAAACTCCATGCCTGCATTTGAATGTCAGCGCTCAGATGTCTGGGGTCTGGGGCTGGGTGAGCTTCTCTGGGTGACCGTGCTCTCCTCTGTGTGGGCTTCCCTGGCCCTCCCGGGGATTAGCGCTGTGGTCGGGCTCCTAGTCTGTTCCCTGCCAGATTCACCTTCCCTGGGGCTCCTGGAGACCTCTCAGGTGGCTACCTGGTAATCATTCCAATTTCCCATCACATTCAGGTCGAGTAGGGAGGCAGGTTCACCTGGTGAATTGATTCCAGGTGCAGGAATCGGGCAAAAAGTCAATGGGCAGCAGGTGAGGCTGCGGCTGTGGTCTCCTTCCTGTCGACTCTCTCCTCCAAAGAGAATTGAGCTGCCCCTCGTCTTTCAGCCCAGCTCTCCTGTTTTCTCAACACCTCCGTGGGACAAGAAAGACAGAGCCTGCCAGAACCAAGGCAGTGTGTTCACCTCTAGCATGAGCTTTCAAACCAGCAAAAAAAATCACACAGAACCAAAGTGAAAAACAGGAGGGGCCTGACTTCTCAGGGACAATTGAGGGGAGATGAGATGGACCCTACATTTCTTTCTGGGGTCCCCAGAGGTCCCAGGGACCTGGCTTGTTTATACATTGGGGTCCAGCTGATCACAGCCATGGTGTCCTGACTGAGGGGACGCATGACCCCAGGTGGGGCTCTGGGGACTGCGTGAGTCTCACCCATCTGCATGGGTCAGGTCATGTGTATGGAGAGACCACACACACACAAAGATAGAAAATGGGAAGAACACATGAGAGCATCACTTGTGTTTACGAATTAATGCTTTACGGTGTTCACTTTATACCGGCCTGTGCCTGTCTGCCTCTTTACTCCTGCGAAGTTCACCCTCCCTGGGGCTCCTGGAGACTCCTCAGGTGTCTCTACCTGGTAAGTATTCCATTTTCCAGCATGAGTATGGCAGGAAGGGAGGCAGGTTCACCTGGTGAGTTGATTGCAGGGCACACGGATCAGGCAAAAAGCCAATGGGCAGCAGGTGATGATGCTGCTGTGATCTCCTTCCAGTCAACCATCCCTACTCAGCAGAGACCAGACCTGCCCTTTGCCTTTCAGCCCTGTGTCTGGCGTGTTTTCTCCACACCTCGGTGGAACAGGAAAGAATCAAGCCTGCCAGAACCAAGGTAGTGTGTTCAACATTTATCATGACAGCTATAAAACAGTTAATATTGCATAGAACCAAAGGGAAAAAAGGAGGGCTTCCCTGTGACAAGAGTGTGGAGAGGAGAACGGCCCTACACTTCTTTCTACCATCCCAGAAGGAGCCCACTCGTTTCCGCCTTAGGGGCCCAAGCAGCAGAGACCTGGGGTCCTAACCAAGGGTCGTGGGACCCCAGGGGCAGGGTCTGGGGGTTGTGTGGGTCTCACCCATCCACGTGGGTCAGGATCCTGTACCTGGAGACTATATATCTGCGCTCTGCCTGTGTGTCTTGTCACCTCTGAGACTCCCAATGTCTGAATTGAGGGTGTTGGCTGATTAACCTGTGGTCCTTTTTCTTCTGTTCACATTGTTGCATTCATGTGAGGTCAGGCACCTTCGGGTCGGTTGCTGCTCTGTGTTATGCTGAGTGACAACTTTTGGAGGTGTCATATAAATATCACAGCATATCACATGTCTAATTCATAGGGTCACCACTGTCTGGTTTCCCCAAGACCAAGCTCGGGTCATTTAATTTGTAATTTAATCTTTATTTTATAGTGAAGTAGAATTGATTTCCATTGTTTCATTGGTTTTAGGTGTACAGAAATTTGACTTGATTTTTACATAGAAGTATATCTATTCTTTTCCTATTTTTCTCCTCATATAGGTTACTATAGTTTTTTCAGTTGAGTTCCCTGTTCTATTCTTCAGTAACTTCTATTTGATTATCAATGTGATAAACATTAGTGTTTATATGTTAATCAAAATTCTTAATTTATCCCTCCCTCCTAATTTTCTGTTGATAATCAGAATCTGGTTTTCTCAATCTGTGAGTCCATTTCTGTTTTGGACATTAGTTCATTGGTATGAATTTATAGATCTCACCTGTGTATAATATCTTAGGCTGTTTGTCTTTTCCTCTCTGACTTACCTCACATGGTTTGAAAGTTTCTCAGTCCATCCATGTGGCTGCCGATATCATTATTTCATTCTCCTTAATGGCTGAGTAGTAGTCCAGTGTATAGATATACCATGCAGTCTTCATTTTTCTGTCAGTGGATCATTTTTTGTGGATTCTATGTCTTGGCTGTTGTAAATAGTGCTAGCCTGAAAATTGGGGTGCACATGTCATTTCGAATGATGGATTTCTCCAGATCTAAACCTGGGAGTGGGATTGCAGGATCATGTGGTACCTGTATGTTTAGGGTTCAAGGAAACTCCATGCCGTTTTCCACGGTGGCTCCACCAGTTACATTCCCACCAAGACTGTACGATCCCCTTTCCAGGACCCCTTTTCTGTACGTCCTCTGCAGTATTTATTCTTTGTAGATCTTTTCAATGATGGCCATTGTGACCAGCGTGAGGTGATACTTCACTGTAGCTGTGATTGGCATTGACTTAATAATTACTGATGTGGAGTGTGTTTTCATGTGCTTTTGTTATTTTACATCTTGTGAGTACAATTTACCTCTTGAATCTGCTTTCCTGAAAGCTGTCGCTGTATGGAATTCTTTTCCCATGATTTACCCCAGGACATTTCTTGAGGGCGGGTGTCACTGACAGCCCTGTCAGACTTGTGACTGTTAAGAACCCTTCAGCACCTTTTTTATGGTATATATATTAATCTGAACCAGCTAATGGCTCTCTGCCCCCTGAAACTTTCTTCTTTGGTAACCATAAGTTTCTTTTTTAAGTCTCTGAGGCTGATTCTCTTGTAAAAAGCTCATTTGTGTCCATTTTTATATTCCACCAAAAATGAAATCCTATGATACCCGTCTTTCCTTGTCTCACTTAGATCACTTAGTATGATCATCTCTAGTTTCTTCGCTGTAACTGGAAATGGCGTTATCTCATCCCTCTTTATTTCTGAGTAGTATCGCATTGTGCGTATGTACCCCATCTTCCACATCCATTCATCTGTCCTTGTACACTAAGTTGCTCCCCTGTATCTGCTACTGTACCTAGTGCTGCTGTGATAGTTAGGGTGCAGGTCTCTCTTAAAATTTTGGTTTTCTCTGGATCTGTGCCTAGGTATGGAATTGCTGGGTCACTTGGTACTTCTCTGTTTAGTTTTTATGTTTAGTTGGAGAACCTCCATATTGTTTTGTTATGTTATTATGGAGAACCTCCATCATGTTCTCCCTAGTGGATGTACCCATTTATATTCCCACTAATGGTGGTAGGGTTTTCTTCTCTCCACACCTCCTGCAGAATTTATTGTAGATTTTTTGAGATGGTCGTTCTGATCAATGTGAAGTGATACCTCATTAGACAACTGACTTGCCTTTCTCAAAGAACTAATGATGCTGGAATCTTGTCTTGCACTTCACGGCCATCTCCATGGCTTCTGTGGAGAAATGTGCATTTAGATCTTTGGCCAATTTTTTATTGGATTGTTTGTTCTTTGATATTGAGCTGTACAAGTTGTTTGTATGTGCAGAGAGAAAGTCCCTGTGGCTATCTTCATTTAAATGAATTTTTTCCATTCTTGGTTGTCTTTTTCTCTTTCACTGATGGTTTCCTTTGTTGTGCAAATGCTTTTAACATCTATTAGGTCCCATTTGTTTATTTTTGTATTTTATGTCCTGATTCTTAGAGGTGGATCAAAAAAGATCTTCCTCCATTTTATGTCAAAGTGTGTTCTGCTTTTTTCCCTCAAGAGTTCCACTGAGTCTATCCTTTTATTTAGACCTTTAATCCATTTGCAGTTTATTTTTGTGTATGGTGTTAGGGAATCATCTAATTTTAAGCTCATCTTCACGCTAAGGAAGGTGCCTGGTGTCCTCCACAGTGGCTGCTCCCAATTTCCATTCCCAGCATCAGTGTGGGAGGGTTCCCTGTGCTCTACACCCTCTCCAGGATTTACTGTTTGTAGAGTTTCCACTTATGGCCATTGTGACTGGTGTGAGGTGACACCTTGTTGAAGTTTAGATTTGCATTTCTCTTATATTTAGTGAAAGTGAAAGTCACTTTCACTTTTCACTTTCATGCATTGGAGAAGGAAATGAAAACACATTCCAGTGTTCTTGCCTGGAGAATCCCAGAGACAGGGGAGCCTAGTGGGCTGCCGTCTCTGGGGTTGCACAGAGTCGGACAAGACTGAAGCGACTCAGCAGCAGCAGCAGCAGCATCTTTGCATGTGATTTTTTAAAACAGTGTGAGAAAGAAGAATGGAACTGGAGGAATCAACCTACCTGACTTCAGGCTCTATTACAAAGCCACAGTTATCAAGACAGTATGGTACTGGCACAAAGACAGAAACATAGATCAATGGAACAAAATAGAAAGCCCAGAGATAAATCCACGCACATATGGACACCTTATCTTTGACAAAGGAGGCGAGAATATACAATGGATTAAAGACAATCTCTTTAACAAGTGGTGCTGGGAAAACTGGTCAACCACTTATAAAAGAATGAAACTAGAACACTTTCTAACACCATACACAAAAATAAACTCAAAATGGATTAAAGATCTCAATGTAAGACCAGAAACTATAAAACTCCTAGAGGAGAACATAGGCAAAACACTCTCCGACATACATCACAGCAGGATCCTCTATGACCCACCTCCCAGAATATTGGAAATAAAAGCAAAAAGAAACAAATGGGACCTAATTAAACTTAAAAGCTTCTGCACAAGAAAGGAAACTATTAGCAAGGTGAAAAGGCAGCCTTCAGAATGGGAGAAAATAATAGCAAATGAAGCAACTGACAAACAACTAATCTCAAAAATATACAAGCAATTCCTACAGCTCAACTCCAGAAAAATAAATGACCCAATCAAAAAATGGGCCAAAGAACTAAATAGACATTTCTCCAAAGAAGACATACAGATGGCTAACAAACACATGAAAAGATGCTCAACATCACTCATTATCAGAGAAATGCAAATCAAAACCACTATGAGGTACCATTTCACGCCAGTCAGAATGGCTGCGATCCATAAGTCTACAAGCAATAAATGCTGGAGAGGATGTGGAGAAAAGGGAACCCTCTTACACTGTTGGTGGGAATGCAAACTAGTACAGCCACTATGGAGAACAGTGTGGAGATTCCTTAAAAAAACTGGAAATAGAACTGCCTTATGATCCAGCAATCCCACTGCTGGGCATACACACTGAGGAAACCAGAAGGGAAAGAGACACGTGTACCCCAATGTTCATCGCAGCACTGTTTATAATAGCCAGGACATGGAAGCAACCTAGATGTCCATCAGCAGATGAATGGATAAGACAGCTGTGGTACATACACACAATGGAGTATTACTCAGCCATTAAAAAGAATTCATTTGAATCAGTTCTAATGAGGTGGATGAAACTGGAGCCTATTATACAGAGTGAAGTAAGCCAGAAAGAAAAACACCAATACAGCATACTAATGCATATATATGGAATTTAGAAAGATGGTAACAATAACCCTGTGTATGAGACAGCAAAAGAGACACTGATGTACAGATCAGTCTTATGGACTCTGTGGGAGAGGGAGAGGGTGGGGAGATTTGGGAGAATGGCATTGAAACATGTATAATATCATGTATGAAATGAGTCGCCAGTCCAGGTTCGATGCACAATACTGGATGCTTGCAGCTGGTGCACTGGGACGACCCAGAGAGAGGGTATGGGGAGGGAGGAGGGAGGAGGGTTCAGGATGGGGAACACAGGTACACCTGTGGCGGATTCATTTCGATATTTGGCAAAACTAATACAATATTGTAAAGTTTAAAAATAAAATAAAATTTAAAAAAATAAAATAAAACAAAACAGTGTGAGTTAAACTTACTCAAACTGACTTCTTGAATGATTTCCTTGCTTTAGTATTTTCCCAATGACCTCCCCTAGGACGTTTCCTGAGGGCAGGTATTTTTTACTCACAGCCCCTCAGGTCTTGTGAATGTTAAGTGCCCATGAGCAATGGTTTCAAAGTTGTTGTTATAAGAAATGACCACAAGGCGGCAGCATGTCTTTATGCCCAATTCTGGTTACTGGGGGAACCACCAGAGCCTTGGGAAAATCCTGTTCCTGGACTGTCAGTTAGAGTGGAATGTGCCAGAAAAAGCACTTAAAGCTTGTAGCCCATTCCTTCTTCCTTCCTTACCCCTGTCACCTAGACAAATCCCAATTCTTGCAACTCCACTCCGGGGAGGGTGCTTTCATCCATAGGTGGGGCGACCCTAAGGAAGGAGGCTGGAGGCGGAAACCCCAACACCAAGAGACATGGGGCCCACGGGGCTTTTCAGAGTTCTCCCAGACCAGAGCTTGCACATCCTTTGGATGCAGTAGGCGTAGTTTTGCTGCAAGAGGACATGCCTGCATCTGGAGGCTGTGGGCTGATGCAGAGGGGAAAAGGCTCACCAGGGCCATGGAGCAGGGCTCATTGGCTGGCACACCCTCCCCAGCTCCATCAGCCCCGTGACTGTCTATCCTCGGGAAACAAGCCTGCCCAGGCTTCAGGGATGTGACAGCAGCCCAGGTCACCAAGGCCTGAGGGGAATAGAGATGACATTCACTCTTTGTAATTTGTATTTTGTATTGGTGTATAGGTGACTTACCATGCTGTGGGGTGTTTTTGTTTTTTGTTTTAGGTGGACAGCAACATAATTCACTTATGCATGGATGTGTACATGTCATTTTGGGGTTCTCTTCCCATATAGTTTACTATGCAGGGTTGCATAGGTGTCCTCGTTGGTTATTTATAAAGAGTGGCGTGTGTGTGTTCATCAGCACCTGCTCATTTCTCATCGCCCACCATCTTTCCCTTTTGGTAACTATAAGGTGCTTTGCTATGTTGTGAGGCATTTCTGTTTGGTAAAGAAGTTCATTTGTATCCGTTGTTAGAATTTACCACCAAGTGATAATATATGGTATTTGCCTTTGTCTCACTTCACTCACTATGATCGTCACTACTTCCTTCCCTGTTGCTGGACGTGGCGTGATGTCACCCTTAGTACCGTGAGTAATACAGTACTGTGTGCGTGTACCCCATCTTGTTTACCCACTCATCTGTCCTTACCCACTTAAGTTGCTTCCAGGTCTTGGCTGTTGTACATAGTGCTGTCATGAACATCGCATGCAACTTTCTTTCAAAATAATGGTTTTCTCTGAATCTATGCCCAGGAATGGGATTGCCGGGTCCTATGGTACAGGAGCCAGCTGTACAGGAGTGGCTGTGTGGGCGCAGGAGGGCCTAGAGGAGCTACCCCACGTTGAGGGTCAGGAAGGGCAGCAGTGAGGAGATACCCCTCATCCAAGGTAAGGAGCAGCGGCTGCGCTTTGCTGGAGCAGCCATGAAGAGATACTCCACGCCCAAGGTAAGAGAAATCCAAGTAAGACGGTAGGTGTTGCAAGAGGGCATCAGAGGGCAGACACACTGAAACCATACTCACAGAAAACTAGTCAATCTAATCACACTAGGACCACAGCCTTGTCTAACTCAATGAAACTAAGCCATGCCTGTGGGGCAACACAAGATGGGCCGGTCATGGCGGAGAGGTCTGATAGAATGTGGTCCACTGGAGAAGGGAATGGCAAACCACTTCAGTATTCTTGCCTTGAGAACCCCCATGGCAGTATGAAAAGGCAAAAAGGACACTGAAAGATGAACTCCCCAGGTCGGTAGGTGCACAATATGCTACTGGAGATCAGTGGAGAAATAACTCCAGAAAGAATGAAGGGATGGAGCCAAAGCAAAAACAATACCCAGTTGAGGATGTGACTGGTGATAGAAGCAAGTTCCAATGCTGTAAAGAGCAATATTGCATAGGAACCTGGAATGTCAGGTCCATGATTCAAGGCAAATTGGAAGTGGTCAAACAGGAGATGACAAGAGTGAATATCGACATTCTAAGGATCAGCGACCTGAAATGGACTGGAATGGGTGAATTTAACTCAGTTGACCATTATATCTACTACTGCGGGCAGGAATCCCTCAGAAGAAATGGAGTAGCCATCATGGTCAACAAAAGAGTACGAAGTGCAGTACTTGGATGCAATCTCAAAAACAACAGAATGATCTCTGTTCGTTTCCAAGGCAAACCATTCAATATCACAGTAATCCAAGTCTATGCCCCAACCAGTAACGCTGAAGAAGCTGAAGTTGAACGGTTCTCTGAAGACCTACAAGACCTTTTAGACCTAACGCCCAAAAAAGATGTCCTTTTCATTATAGGGGATTGGAATTCAAAAGTAGGAAGTCAAGAAACACCTGGAGTAACAGGCAAATTTGGCCTTGGAATACAGAATGAAGCAGGGCAAAGACTAATAGAGTTTTGCCAAAAAAAAAATGCACTGGTAATAGCAAACACCCTCTTCCAACAACACAAGAGAAGACTGTACATATGGACATCATCAGATGGTCAACACCAAAATCAGATTGATTATATTCTTTGCAGCCAACAAAAACAAGACCAGGAGCTGACTGTGGCTCAGATCGTGAACTCCTTATTGCCAAATTCAGACTTAAATTGAAGAAAGTAGGGAAAACCACTAGACCATTCAGGTATGACTGAAATCAAATCCCTTATGATTATACAGTGGAAGTGAGAAATAGATTTAACGGCCTAGATCTGATAGATAGAGTGCCTGATGAACTATAGAATGAGGTTCGTGACATTGTACAGGAGACAGGGATCAAGACCATCCTCATGGAAAAGAAATGCAAAAAAGCAAAATGTCTGTCTGGAGAGGCCTTACAAATAGCTGTGAAAAGAAGAGATGTGAAAAGCAAATGAGAAAAAGAAAGATATAAGCATCTGAATGCAGAGTTCCGAAGAATAGCAAGGAGAGATAAGAAAGCCTTCCTCAGCAATCAATGGAAAGAAATAGAGGAAAACAACAGAATGGGAAAGACTAGAGATCTCTTCAAGAAAATCAGAGCTACCAAGGGAACATTTCATGCAAAGATGGGCTTGATAAAGGACAGAAATGGTATGGACCTAACAGAAGCAGAAGATATTAAGAAGAGGTGGCAAGAATACACAGAAGAACTGTACAAAAAAGATCTTCATGTCCCAGATAATCATGATGGTGTGATCACTGACCTAGAGCCAGACATCCTGGAATTTGAAGTCAAGTGGGCCTTAGAAAGCATCACTATGAACAAAGCTAGTGGAGGTGATAGAATTCCAGTTGAGCTATTTCAAATCCTGAAAGATGATGCTGTGAAAGTGCTGCACTCAATATGCCAGCAAATTTGGAAAACTCAGCAGTGGCCACAGGACTGGAAAAGGTCAGTTTTCATTCCAATTCCAGAGAAAGGCAATGCCAAAGAATTCTCAAACTACTGCACAATTGCACTCATCTCACATGCTAGTAAAGTAATGCTCAAAATTCTCCAAGCCAGGCTTCAGCAATACGTGAACTGTGAACTTCCAGATGTTCAAGCTGGTTTTAGAAAAGGCAGAGGAACCAGAGACCAAATTGCCAACATCCGCTGGATCATGGAAAAAGCAAGAGAGTTCCAGAAAAACATCTATTTCTGCTTTATTGACTATGCCAAAGCCTTTGACTGTGTGGATCACAATAAACTGTGGAAAATTCTGAAAGAGATGGGAATACCAGACCACCTAACCTGCCTCCTGAAAAATCTGTATACTGGACATGGAACAACAGACTGGTTCCAAATAGGGAAAGGAATACGTCAAAGCTGTATATTGTCACCCTGCTTATTTAACTTCTATGCAGAGTACATCATGAGAAACGCTGGACTGGAAGAAACACAAGCTGGAATCAAGATTGCCGGGAGAAATATCAATCACCTCAGATATGCAGATGACACCACCCTTATGGCAGAAAGTGAAGAGGAACTAAAAAGCCTCTTGATGAAGGTGAAAGTGGAGAGTGAAAAAGTTGGCTTAAAGCTCAACATTCAGAAAACAAAGATCATGGCATCTGGTCCCATCACTTCATGGGAAATAGATGGGGAAACAGTGGAAACAGTGTCAGACTTTATTTTTGGGGGCTCCAAAATCACTGCAGATGGTGACTGCAGCCATGAAATTAAAAGACGCTTACTCCTTGAAAGCAAAGTTATGACCAACCTAGATAGCATATTCAAAAGCAGAGACATTACTTTGCCAACAAAGGTCCATCTAGTCAAGGCTATGGTTTTTCCTGTGGTCATGTATGGACGTGAGAGTTGGACTGTGAAGAAAGCTGAGCACCGAAGAATTGATGCCTTTGAACTGTGGTGTTGGAGAAGACTCTTGAGAGTCCCTTGGACTGCAAGGAGATCTAGCCAGTTCATTCTAAAGGAGATCAGCCCTGGGATTTCTTTGGAAGGAATGATGCTGAAGCTGAAACTCCAGTACTTTGGACACCTCATGCGAAGAGTTGACTTATGGGAAAAGACTCTGATGCTGGGAGGGATTGGGGGCAGGAGGAGAAGGGGATGACAGAGGATGAGATGGCTGGATGGCATCACTGACTCGATGGACTGGGTCTGGGTGAAGTCCAGGAGTTGGTGATGGACAGGGAGGCCTGGCGTGCTGTGATTCATGGGGTCACAAAGAGTCGGACACGACCGACTGACTGATCTGAACTGATGGTACTTCTCTTTAGTTTTTAATGAACTTTTGTTCTGTTCTCCTTCGTGGATTTCCTACTTTTATTCTCACCAACAGGGAGGAGGGTTCTTTTTCCTCTGTATCCTCTCCAGCATTTATTGTTGTAGATTTTTTTGTGCTGACCATTCTGACCTGTGTGAGGCGATACCACATTGTTCTTCTCATTCACAGTTCTCCAATACTTACAGGTGCTGAGCATCTTTTCAGGTGCTTTATGGCCACCTTTACGTATTCTTCAGACAAACGTCCATTTAAATCTTGTGCCCCAATTTGACTGGGTTGTTTCTTTGATACTGAGGTGCATACGCTGTTTGTACATCTTGGAGATAAATTCCTTGTTGGTGTCTTTGTTTACCAATATTAGTTTCATTATGAGGGCTGTCGTGTTTATGGTTTCCTCTGCTGTTACAACACTTTTAAGGGTAATTAGGTCCCATTTATTTTTGTTTTATTCTTCATGATTCTAAGAGGTAGGTCAGAAAAAGACTTGCTGCATTTAGGTCAAAGCGTGTTCTGCTCTTTTCCTCAAGACTTTGATTGCATCCATCTTTTCATTTAGGTCTTTACTCTGTTTGGAGTTTATTTTTGTGTATGCATCAGGGAGTATTCCAATTTCATTCTCTTTATCATTTCTTTAAAAATCTGCACACCATTCTCCATAGTGGCTGTTTAATTTACCTTTTCACTAACAGTGTAGGAGGGTTCCCTTTTTTCCAGTTTTTGTAGAATTTATTGTTTGTCAACTTTTGGACAGTGGTGATTGTGAATCATGTGAGGAAATACCTCATTGAAGTTTTGATTTGCATTTCATATTTAGCAATGGTGACATCTTTTAAAGTGATTTTTTTAAGGGTATGAGTTAAACTTACCACCTGAAATTGGCCACTTGGACACCTGCCTTGCTTTGAATTCTTTTTCAATGACCACTCCTAAGACATCCCTCAAGTGTACGTGTATTTTTCTTACAGAGCTTGAATCCTTGTGAATATTACATGCCCAGAGGTACAACTGGAGAAGGCAATGGCACCCCACTCCAGTACTCTTGCCTGGAAAATCCCATGGACAGAGGAGCCTGGTAGGCTGCAGTCCATGGGGTCGCTAAGAGTCAGACACGACTGAGCGACTTCACTTTCACTTTTCACTTTCATGCATTGCAGAAGGAAATGGCAACCCACTCCAGTGTTCTTGCCTGGAGAATCCCAGGGACGGGGGAGCCTGGTGGACGGCCGTCTATGGGGTCGCACAGAGTCGGACACGACTGAAGCGACTTAGCAGCAGCAGCAGCGGCACAACTCTTCATCATGTAATTACAGAAAATGGCCACCAGGTGGCAGCACTTCCTTATGGCACACGGTTTTTTAGGGTCTTTTTTTTTTTTTTTTTTTTTTTTTTGAGGTGGGGTGGTTTACTGTAATTTCCTTGCTATTTTATATTGGAATAGAGTTGATTTCTGACGTGGTATTTGTTTCCAGGGTACAGGAATTCAATTTAGTTATATCTAGACATTTATCCTCTTTCAGGTTCTTTTTTGCATATAGGTGATTACAGCGTGTTCAATAAACTTCCCTCTGCTTTTCAGTAGTTCCTTTTGAGATCGTCTTTGATATATATTGACGTGTATATGTTAATTCTAAACTCCTAGTTTCTCACGCCCTTATCTGGAGGCTCTGCAGAGGGCAAAGGCACTCCAGGTTCTTTGTGGAGACACGCTGCCTGCCACATGCTCGGAGGTCCCTCAGCCCCGGGACGTTCCAGCCTTGGGACCCAAGCCAGGCAGGCTCCGGGGATGTGACCACAGCCTAGGTCACTATGGCCTGAGGGGAACAGAGTCAGCGTTTTTTTTTTTTTATTTTTCTTTTGATGTTTTTAACCTATAATTTGAACTGGAGTATATAGGTGAATTACAATCATGTGGGTCGTTATTTCTTTTCTTCCTTTTCAATCCAGGATAACTTGATTCACTTCTACATAGATGTATATACATTATTTTTCGGGTTTTTTTATGTGTAGGTAATCACACAGTGTTGCATATGTTTACCTGAGTTACATAGAAGGTCCTGGTGACTTTATAAATAGTAGTGTGCATATACAAGTTTGAAGCAGCTCGTTTCTCCCTCATCCATAGCCTTCTATGTTGGAGAGCAGTTGTTTCTTTTCTAAGTCTGAGGCTGTGTCTCTTTAAGAAAGAAGTTCATTTTCATCCGGTTTAGATTATATCTAGAAGTGATATCATATGATCCTTGTTCGTCCCTGTCTCCCTTACTTCACTTCAAATAATCATCTCAACTTTCTTTTCTGTGACTGGACTTGGCATTATTTCCTACTTCTTTATGGTTGAGAAATATTCCATTGTGTATATGTACCCCATTGTGTATCCATTCATCTGAAATTTCTGCAATTAGCTTGCTTCCCAGACTTGGCTGTTGCATCTTTGGCCATGATTGCAGGAGTGTCTTTTACATTTTTTTATTTTCTCTGGATTTATGCCCATGCATGGGATTCCTGGGTCCTAAAATACTTCTGTGTTATTTTTCAAATGAACCTCCATACTGTTCTCCCTACTGGATGAACCTATGTACATTGCGATCAACAGCTCAGGAGGGTTTCCTTGTCTCTACACCCTCTCCAGCATTTACTCATTTCTAAATAATTTTATTTAATCATTTGTCTTTGATTGCACTGGGCCTTGGTTGCAGAAATCCAGCTCTCTCTATCTGCAGTGAGCGGGGACTACTCTCTAGTTTCACTGTCAGAATGAGGCTTCTCATTGTGGTGGGTTCTGGTTTCAGAACGCGGGCTCTAGAGCACCAGGCTCCAGGAGCTGCGGTGGGAGGCCTCACTAGTTGTAGTTCAGGGGCTCTAGAGCGCAGGCTCAGCAGCTGTGGCACATGTGGGCTTAGGGGCCACACTGATGTGGAATCTTCTGAGACCATGGTTCCAAACCAGGGAAGTCCTAGCATTTATTCTTTAAGATGTTTTAAGGTGACCATTCTGACCAATGTGAGTGCTTAGCTCCTTGGACTTTGATTTGCATTTTTCTAATAATTAGTGATGCTGAGAATAGTTTCATGTGCCTAAGTGCAATCTATAGACCTTCCTGAGAGAATTAACCATTTCAGTCTTTGCCCCATTTTGTTCTTGGTTGTACGTATTATTGATATCAAGTTGCACAACCTGTTCCTGTGTTTTGGAGATGAATCCCTTCTGGGTATCTTCCTTGGCAAATATTTTTTCCTATTTCAAATATTTATTCCTGATCTCAAAAATAGCAGAATAATCTGTTTGTTTCCAAGACAGATCATTCAATATCACAATAATCCAAGTCTATGCCCTGACTGGTAATGCTGAAAAAGCTGAAGTTGAATGTTCCTATGAAGACCTACAAGACTTTCTAGAACTAACACCCAAAAAAGATGTTCTTTTCATTATAGGGGACTGGAATGAAAAAGTAGGAAGTCCACAGATACTAGGAGTAACAGGCAAGTTTGGGCTTGGAGTACAAAATGAAACAGGTCAAAAGCTAACAGAATTTTGCCAAAAGAACACCCAGGTCATAGCAAACACCCTCTTCCAACAACACAAGAGGAGACTCTACACATGGACATCACCAAATGGTCAATATCAACATTAGATTGATTATATTCTTTGCAGCCAAAGATGGAGAAGCACTATACAGTCAGCAAAAACAAGACTGGGAGCTGACTGTGGCTCAGATCATGAACTCCTTAGTGCTACTGCTAAGTTGCTGCTAAGTTGCTTCAGTCGTGTCCGGCTCCGTGCGACCGCATAGATGGAAGTCCACCAGGCTCCCCCGTCCCTGGGATTCTCCAGGCAAGAACACTGGAGTGGGTTGCCATTTCCTTCTCCAATGCATGCATTCAGACTTAAATTGAAGAAAGTAGGGAAAACCACTAGACCATACAGGTATGACCTAAATCAAATCCCTTATGATTATACAGTGGAACTGAGAAATAGATTCAAGGGATTAGATCTGATAGACAGAGTGCCTGAAGAACTATGGACGGAGGTTTGTGACACTGTACAGGAGGCAGTGATCAAGACCATTGCCAAGAAAAAGAAATGCAAAAAGGCAAAATGATTGCCTGAGGGGGCCTTATAAATAGCTGAGAAAAGGAGAGAAGTGAAAGGCAAAGGAGAAAGGAAAGATATACCCATTTGAATGCAGAGTTCCAAAGAATAGCAAGGAGAGAGAAGAAAGCATTCCTCAGTGATCAATGCAAAGAAATAGAGGAAAACAATAGAATGGGAAAGACTAGAGATCTCTTCAAGAAAATTAGAGCTACCAAGGGAACATTTCATGCAAAGATGGGCTTGATAAAGGACAGAAATGGTATGGACCTAACAGAAGCAGAAGATATTAAGAGGTGGCAAGAATACACAGAAGAACTATACAAAAAAGATCTTCATGACCCAGATAATCATGATGGTGTGATCACTCATCCAGAGCCAGACATCCTGGAATGCCAAGTCAGGTGGGCCTTAGGAAGCATCACTATGAACAAAGCTAGTGGAGGTGATGGAATTCCAGTTGAGCTATTTCAAATCCTAAAAGATGATGCTGTGAAAGTGCTGCACTCAATATGTAAGCAAATTTGGAAAACTCAGCAGTGGCCACAGGACTGGAAAAGGTCAGTTTTCATTCCAATCCCAAAGAAAGGCAATGCCAAAGAATGCTCAAACTATTGCACAATGGCACTCATCTCACACGCTAGCAAAGTGATGCTTAAAATTCTCCAAGCCAGGCTTCAGCAATACGTGAACCGTGAACTTTCAGATGTTCCAGCTGGATTTAGAAAAGGCAGAGGAACCAGAGATCAAATTGCCAACATCTGCTGGATCATGGAAAAAGCAAGAGAGTTCCAGAAAAACATCTATTTCTGCTTTAATGACTATGCCAAAGCCTTTGACTGTGTGGATCACAACAAACTGTGGAAAATCCTTAAAGAGAAGGGAATACCAGACCACTTGACCTGGCTCCTGAGAAATCTGTATGCAGGTCAAGAAGCAACAGTTAGAACTGGGCATGGAACAACAGACTGGTTCCAAATTGGGAAAAGAGTACATCACCCTGCTTATTTAACTTTTTTGCAGAGTACACCATGAGAAACACTGGGCTGGATGAAGCACAGGCTGGAATCAAGATTCCTGGGAGAAATATCAATAACCTCAAATATGCAGATGATACCACCCTTATGGCAGAAAGTGAAGAAGAACTAAAGAGCCTCTTGATGAAAGTGAAAGAGGAAAGTGAAAAAGTTGGCTTAAAACTCAACATTCAGAATACTAAGATCATGGCATCTGATCCCATCACTTCATGGCAAATACTTGGGGGAAACAATGGAAACAGTGAGAGACTTTATTTTGAGGAGCTCCAAAATCACTGCAGATGTGATGTGACTGCAGCCATGAAATAAATTTAAAGATGCTTGCTCCTTGGAAGTAAAGCTATGACCAACCAAGACAGCATATTAAAAAGCAGAGACATTACTTTGCCGACAAAGTCTCTCTGATCAAAGCTATGGTTTTTCAGTGGTCATGTATGGATGTGAGAGTTGGACTATAAAGAAAGTTTAGCACTGAAGAATTGATGCTTTTGAACTGTGGTGTTGGAGAAGACTCTTGAGAGTCCCTTGGACTGCAAGGAGATCCAACCAATCCATCCTAAAGGAGATCAGTCCTGAATATTCATTGGAAGGACTGATGCTGAAGCTGAAACTCCAATACTTTGACCACCTGATGCAAAGAACTGACTCATTTGAAAAGACCCTGATGCTGGGAAAGATTGAAGGCAGGAAGAGAAGGGGACAACAGAGGATGAGATAGTTGGATGGCATCACCGACTCGATGGACATGAGTTTGAGTAAGCTCCAGGAGTTGGTGATGAATGGGGAGGCCTGGCATGCTACAGTCCATGGGGTGGCAAAGCGTCAAACATGACTGAGCAACTGAACTGAACTGATTTTGAGGATTATCCTTGCCTTTCCTTGAGGATTTCCTTTAGGTATGCAAATGCTTTTAAGGTTAATTCAGTCCCACTTTCTGATTTGTGGTTTATTTTTCATTATTCTAGGAGATGGACCCATAAAGAACTTGCTGCGTTTTATGTCAGATTGTGTCCTGTTTATAATTTTCTCAAGGATTTCATAGTGTCCATCATTACATTTAGATATTATGCTCTCTGGTGTTTATTTTGTGATTGGTGTTAGGATGCTTTCTAACTTCATTCTCATTTTCATGGTTGAAGGAATCCTCACGGTGTCCTCCCAAGTGGGTGTTCCCCATTTCCATCCCAAGCATCCGTGGAGGAGGGTTCCCTTGTCTGCATACCCTCTGTGCACTAATTGTTTGCAGAGTGTCTGGCAACGGCCATTCCTCCTGGTGTGATGTGATACTTCATTGTAGTTTAGAATTGCATTTCTCTAATGTTTAGTGATGTTGAAATCTTTTCATGTGATTTTTTAAAAAACGTGTGATTTAAACTTACATCTTGAAATTGGCTTTTTTAACGCCTGTCTGTTTCGATGACAAAGGACATTTCTGGAGGGCAAGTGTTTTTTACTTACAGCCCCAGAATCCTTCTGAATGTTAAATTCCCAGCAGCACAGCTCTGCATGGTGTTATTACAGGAAATGGCCACAAGGTGGCAGCAGTACTTCATGCCGCATTCTCTTTTTGTCTGGGGGCAGGAGCGGGTGGTCTGTAAATTCCTCGTTATTTTCTATCGGAATACAGTGGGTTTCTGATGTTGTGTTTGTTTCAGGTTACAGGAACTCGATTCAGGTACACATAGACATTTATCTATTCCCTTTAGGGTTCTTTTTCGCATATAGGTAATTATAGTGTGTTCAATAAACTTTCCTGTGCTATTCAGTGAGTACTTTAAATTATCTTTGATATATATTAATATGTATATGTTAATTCCAATCTCTTAATTTCTCCTGCCTGTCTCTGGAGGTTGGGGGCTCTCCAGAGGCAACAGGCACCCCAGGTCCATTTTGAGACACACTGCCTGCTACATGCTCCCAGCTCCCTCAGCCCCAGGACACTCCAGCCCTGGGACCCAAACCAGTCAGGCTCCAGGGATGTGACACCAGCCCAGCTCAGTATTTCCTGAGGGAAATAGAGTCAGAATTTCTTTTTCATTTTTTCTGTTTTCATCCCATCATTTGAACTGTGGGTTGGAAACATCCCCTGAAGGAGAGCATGGCAACCCACTCCAGTATTCTTGCCTGGAGAATCCCATGGACAGAGGAACCTGGCGGGCTACAGTCCATGGGGTCGCAAAGAGTCAGACACGACTGGGCGACTAAGCGCACACACAGTACAGTGAATTACAATCTTGTGGGTGTTTTGGTTTTTCCTTTTCCTTCTACCACAAATTGTTTCACTTTTACATAGATGTACATATGATTTGTTGGGTTTTTTCCCCCTCATAGATTAATACAGAGTGTGGAGTAAGTTTCCTTGTGTTACACGTGGGTCCTGGTCTCTTACTTTATCAGTAGTAGTGTGCATATCTTAGTCTGAAGCAGCTCATTTCTCCATGCCCCACATCTTTATATCTGGTGACCGGAAGTTTCTTTTCTAAGTCTGGGAGCCTGTGTCTCCAGGCAATAAGCTCTTTTGTATCCCTCTTTAGTTTATACCTAGAAATGATATCATATGATACTTGTCTTTCCTTGTCTCCCTCACTTCACTTGGAATGATCATCTCTATACTTTCTTTCCTGAAGCTGGACTTGGCATTATTTCCTACTTCTTTACAGTTGAGAAATATTCCGTTGTGTACATGGATCCCATTGTCTGTATCCATTCGTCTGTACTTCTACAACTAGCTTGCTTTCCTGTCTTGGCTGTTGTACCTAGTGGGGCCGAAATCGCAGGTTACATGTCTCTCTTAAAATTTTGGTCATCTTGACCCAGCTGCCTCGACTCCAGCCCAGTTCAAACATGAGACTCAAGCCTGCTCAGGCTCCAGGAATGGGAGAGCAGCCCAACTCAGGGAAGTCGTGGGGGATAAACTAGGCACTGCTTTTCTATTCCTTTTCCTTAGTCTCAGGCCTGTGCTGTCTTGGAGTATAGTCAATTTGCGGTTTTGTGCTTGACTTCAGATTACAGCCACCTGATTCACTTATGACATATACATACAGCATATCTGTTCTTTTTTGGATCCTGTTGCTATAGAGGTTATTGCAGAAGGTCGAGTAAAGTAGCCTGTGCTGACCATCAGGTCCTTCCTGAGTATCTAGAGAGATATATATTTCTGTGTATATTTGGAAGGAAGGAAAGAGATAACCTTCTGGATTATCTATTACAGATACAGATTTCTGTGTATATCTTAGCCCTGATGTCCTAATTCATCCTTGCTCTTTCACTTTTTCTTGGGAACTTGTACTTGTGTTTGAATTCTCAGAGTCACTATTTTTGTTGTAAATTTGTTCCATTGTATCTCTTTTTGTATTTTGCCTATAAGGCAAAATTGTCTTTCTCCATCCAACTGATTTCACTTAGTCTATGAAGGAGATCAGCCCTGGGATTTCTTTGGAAGGAATGATGCTAAAGCTGAAACTCCAGTACTTTGGCCACCTCATGCAAAGAGTTGACTCATTAGAAAAGACTCTGATGCTGGGAGGGATTGGGGGCAGGAGGAGAAGGGGACGACAGAGGATGAGATGGCTGGATGGCATCACTGACTCGATGGACGTGAGTCTGAGTGAACTCCGGGAGTTGGTGATGGACAGGAAGGCCTGGCGTGCTGCGATTCATGGGGTCGCAAAGAGTCGGACACGACTGAGCGACTGATCTGATCTGATCTGATGACCCTCCAAGGTCAATCCTTGTGACAATTAGTGGCACAATTTCAGTGGCCATTTTTCATGACTGTAACAGTCCATTGTATATATGTACACATCTTCTTTAACCTTTAATCCATCGGGTGGCATCTTGCTGGTTCTGTGTCTTGGCTCTAGGAAGCAGTGCTGTAGTGAACGATGGAGTGCCTGTGTATTTTTCACTGATGGTTTTCTCAGGATACAGGCCCAGGTGTGGGTATGTCAGACCATGGGCTGAGCCCTTTTGAAGCTTTAGTTTCTGGCCTGAGGAGACTGTCCTTTCTAGGGGCTGTTTCCAGTGTCCATTCACACTGAGCATATAGGGGGGTTTCCTCTCTGCCTGGCTCTCTCCTGCATTTGTTGTTTGTAGATTTGTGAGGATGACCATTCTGACAGGTGAGGATTGACTTCTTGTTGTCTTTTAGATTGGCATTCCTCCTGCAATGATTGGGAACGTTGAGCATCTTGTCCTGTGGCCATTTGGGGATTTTGGGGATGTGAGAAAAACTTACCTGTTGCAGTTGGCTTCTTGAAAGTTCATTGTGTTTGGAATTTATTTCTTCAATAACCGTCCCAGGACCTTTCCTGCGGGCAGCTGTCACTAACAGCCCCACAGGCCTTGTGAATTGGAGGTGCCAGTAAGCACAAAAGATTGAGTTGTAGTTATAAGGAATGTCCACAAGGCGGCAGCACTTTTTTCATGCCCAACTCTGTTCCATCTGCGACCAGAGCCTTAGGGAAGGCGGGCTTCCTGGCCCAGTGAACGAGAGAGGCATATGTCTGAGAAAACACCCAAGTGCTTGAGTCTCACTACTTCTTCCCCGTAAAGTTTTACCCCTCCCCTCAAGATTCATGCCTACCTGGGGCACCGCTCCCTGCTGAAGTGCCTGGGAGGCTGCACTCTCAGGAAGGAGGCTTCAGCAGGGGACGCCAGCGCCAGGGCCCTGGATTCTTGGTAGCTTTACCCTGTATCCTCGAGGCCAGCGGACTATGCCACCATCGTTGGGTGCAATAGGGATGCTTGTCCCAGCCAGAAAAAAAACAGACTGTACAGGTTAAGAGGCATCTCTATGAAGCGGACCCTGCCTGGCTGTCTCAACCCCACCCCAGTGCAGCCCTGGGACTCTAGTCTACTCAGGGTCCAGGGAGGGGATAGCAGCGCAAGTAAGCGAGGTCGGAGGGGATATAATAAGCATTACTTTTCTTTTTCTTTTCTTTAATCTCATGCCAATGCTATTGTTGAAGTATAGTCAATTTGCAGTTTTGTGATTAACTGATTCAGTTAAGACATATATATATATACACACACACATATATATATACACACACACACACAGCGTATCTGTTCTTTTTATCGTTATTGAACAAGGTTGAATAGAATTCCTGTGCTGAAAATCAGGTCCTTGTGGATTATCTATTATAGATACAGATTTCTGTGTATAAGGTAGTAGTAATCTCCTAATATGTACCTGGCACTTTCTTTTCTTCTTTTTTTAACAATTCTTTTTAAGTCTCTTTTTAAGTTGTAAATTACTTCCTCTGTATGTCTTTTTTTCAATTTTTCCCTCCAGGGACATCATCTGCTATTTTCTTCCTCTGTTGCTGACTTCGCTTAGTGTATTTTCCTCCAAGGTCCATGCTTGTGGGGACCACTGGCATAATTTCAGTGGCGATATTTCAAGTCTGAGTAATAGGCCCTTGTGTATATGTACCACATTTCTTTAAGATTTTATCTGTCAGTGGACTTTTTCTTGGGTCTATGTCTTGGCAGTTGGAGGTACCACTACAGTGAAAGTTGAGGTGCATGTGTAATTTTGAATGAAGGTTTTTCTATAGGCCCAGGTGTGAGTATTAGAATTCTAGCTTTAGTTGTCTTGACTATTTTGTTCTGGCCTGTGCAGGCTGTCCCTTCAAAGGGCTCTTGCCAGCGTCTGTTCGCAGGCAACACGAAGGGGGATTTCATCATCTCCCAGCTCTCTCCTCCATGTACTGTTTGCAGACAGTTAGGATGGCCATTCTAACTGTCCGATGTCCGATGGGATTTGATTTCTTGTTGATTTCTTGTTGTCGTTTTGATCGGCATCACTCCTGTAATGATTCAGGATGATGAACATCTTGCCTGTGGTTGTTTGGGTTCTTTTTTTCTTTCCTTAAGGGGTATGAGGAAAATTGACCTTTAAAATTGATTTCTTGAAAGTCGATTGTATTTGGAATTTATCTCTAATACCTGCCGCAGGACCTTTAACAGCCCCATAGGCCTTCCTAATTGCAGGTGCCAGTCAGCACTGGTGGGCAAGTTGTTCTTACAGGAAATGTCCACAAGGCGGCAGCACTTCTTCATGCTCAACTCAGGTTCCACCTGCCACCAGAGCCTTAAGGAAATTCGACTTCCTGGGCTGTGAATTAGAGTGGAGTGTGCCTGAGCAAACACCCAAGCCCTTCTATCTCACCACCTCTTCCGCCCTGAAGCTTCACCCCTCCCCTCTAGCCTCATGCTTAACTTGGGCAGTGCTCCCTGCTGGGGTGCCTAGGAGGCTGCACTCTCAAGAAGGAGTCTTGAGCTGGAGACCCCAGCACGGGGAAACCTGCAATCTGGGCAATTTTCTGTGTTCCTCCAAGTCAGAGGGTCGGGCCATCAGGATTTCAGTTCACTAAGGATACTGGTCCCAGCTCGGCTATCTCAATACCACCCACGTCCATCCCTGGTTTAAGCCTATTCAGCTACCAAGATTCAGATAACATCCTAAGTCAAACAGATTGGAGGAAATAAACTAGACATTACTTTTCTTTCCTTTATTTCATGCTGATGCTATGTTGAAGTCCAGGCTATTTTCAGCTTTGTCTTTGTCCACAGTGTACAATGGACTGATTCAGCTATGACACATATATTATGGGCTTTAGTACTTTTTACTGATTATTTTGCCACACAGTTTATTGAACAAGGTCGAATAAAGTACTCTGTGCTGAACATCAGATCCCTGTGGAACATTTATTAGAGGTATAGTTTCCTTGTACATGTGCAAGAAACGAAGGAAGGAGATAGTCCTTGTGGGTGTTCTATTACAGCTACAGATTTCTTGGTATATGATAGAGATAAATATTTCTCTAGATACATGCACAGAAGGAAGGATGGAAGGTGGAAAATAATCCTTGTTGCTTAGCTAATACCAAGACATATTTCTGTGGGTATATTAGAAACCCTGGAGAAGGAAATAACAACCCATTCCAGTATACTTGCCTGGGTAATGCCATGGGGAGAGGAACCTGGCAGGCTACCATTCAAGGAGTTTGCAAATTTTCTGACACGACTTAGTGACCAAACAACAGTGTTAGAGATACACATTTCAGCACATATGTGGAAGGAAGGAAGGAGATAATTCTTGTGCATGATCTATTACAGATACAGATTTCTGTGTATACAGTAGTAACAACCTCCTAATTCATCCCTGGAACTTTCTCTCTCTCTCTCTTTTTTTTTTTTTTTATAATATTTGTGTTTTAATCTCAGTCTCATTTTATGATGCAAATTATTTCCTCTGTAACTCTTTTGTTCAATTTCGCCCTCCAGGGACATCATCTGCTATTCTTCTATCTTCCTCTGGTGCTGACTTCACTTAGTGTATTTTCCTCCAAGGTCCATGCTTGTGGGGACCATTGGCTTAATTTCATAATTTTATTGGCGATATTTGAAGTCTGAGTAATAGCCCCTTGTATATATGTACAACATTTCCTTAAGATTTAATTTGTCAGTGGACCTTTTCTTGTGTCTGTGTCTTGGCAGTTGGAGGTACCACTGCAGTGAAGGTTGGGGCTCATGTGTCATTTTGAATGGTGATTTTTTTGTAATGTAGGCCCAGGTGTGGGTATTAGAATCCTAGTAATGTAGGCCCAGGTGTGGGTATTAGAATCCTAGTAATGTAGGCCCAGGTGTGGGTATTAGAATCCTAGCTTTAGTTCTCTTGACCTGTGTGTTCTGCCCTGTGCAGGCTGTCCCTTCAAGAGACTTGCCAATGTCTGTTCCCAGGGAACGTGAGGGGAGGTTCCGTCATCCCCCGGCTCTCTCCTCCATGCAGTGTTTGCAGACAGTTAGGATGCCATTCTGTCCAGTGGGATTTGATTGCTTGTTGTCATTTTGATCAGCGTCACCCTGTAATACTTCGGGATGCTGAGCATCTTGGCCTGTGGCCGTCTGGGTTCTTTTTCTCTCTTTTCTTTCTTTCCTTAAAGGATGTGAGACAGATTGACCTTTGAAATTGGCTTCTTGAACATAGGCTGTGTTTGGTGTTCATTTCTGCAATACCTGCCTCAGGGCCTTTTCTGAGGGCAGCTGTCATTAACTACCCCACAGGCCTTTTGAATTGGAGGTGCCAGTCAGCACTGGTGGACAAGTGTAGTTATAGGAAATGTCCACAAGGCGGCAGCACTTCTTCATGTTCAACTGGTTGCACCTGCGCCCAGAGCCTTAGGGAAAGTGGGCTTCCTGGGCTGTGAATTACGGTGGGGTGTGCCTGAGCAAACACCCAAAGACTTCAGTCTCCCTACTTCTTCTCCCTAAAGCTTCACTCCTCCCCTCCAGGCTCATGCCTACCTTGGGTACCACTCCCTGCTGAGGTGCCTAGGAGGCTGCACACTCAGGAAGGAGACTTCAGCTGGGGACCCCAGCACCGGACAGCTGGATACTTGGTGACTTTCCCCTGTATCCTCTGGATACAGGATATCCTGTATCCAGAGTCAGGCCACCATTTCTGGGGTTCACTAGGGAGTCTGGCTCCAGCCAGAGAAAACCAGACAGTACAGGCTTAAGAGGAGCCTCAGTGCAGGGTGCCCTGCGCGGCTGTGTCGGCCCCACCACAGTGCAGCCCTGGGACTGAGTCTACTCAGGGTCCAGGGAGGGGATAGCAAGTCACAGAGGTCGGAGGGCATAAACTAACACTGTATTTCTTTCCTTTTGTCTCATGTCAGTGCTATGTTGAAGTCTAGTCAATTTGCAGTTTTGTGCTTGTCCTCAGTGAGCAACTGAGACTGGTTGCCCTACACAGCTTGTGTGAGTGATGCCAGGGAAACTTCTTAGTGACGCAGATTTGGAGTCAGATGCAGCCGTGGCATGAGTGGAGATGCCGCAAAAGCAAAATGAGAAGAAAGGTAAAAAAGAGAAGCCAAAATCTAGTAAGACTAAAGAGGAAGCAGAAGAAAAGTAAGAAATAATTTCTCCCAAAGCTAAAAAGGTTAAAAAGAAAGCAGAACTTTCTGAGGTTGATGTGAATTCTCCTAAATCTAAAAAGTCAAAAAAGAAAGAGGAGCCATCCTAAGATGACATTATTTCTCCTAAAACCAAAGTTCAAAAAAATTCAAAGGAGGCCTGTGAAAATACAATTGTTTCTCTTAAAACCAAAAAAGTTATAAAAAATGAAGAGCCTTCTGAGGAAGAATTGGGTGCACCCAAGCCCAAAAATATGAAGGAAGAAAAAGAAATAAATGGAGAAATTCGAGAGAAAAGCCCCAACCTCAAGAATGGATTCCCTGATTCTGGACCTGACTCCAACTCCAAGGAAGCTGCCAGTGAAGAAAACAGTGAGTTAGAGCAGGGAATGACTGTGGAGCAAAAAGAAGGAGCTTTCTCTAATTTTCCCGTATCTGAAGAAACTATTAAACTTCTCAAAGCCCATGGGGTGACCTTCCTGTTTCCTATACAAGCAAAGATGTTTCACTGTGTCTATAGTGGGAAGGATTTGATTGCACAGGCGCAGATAGGAACTGCAAAGACATTCTCTTTTGCTATCCCTTTGGTTGAGAAACTTCTTGGAGAACTGCAAGACTGGAAGAGAGGTCATGCCCCTCAGGTACCGGTTCTTGCTCCACAAGGGAGCTGGCAAGTCAAGTAAGCAGAGACTTCAGTGACATCACAACAAACCTGGCAGCGGCTTGTTTTCATGGTGAAATGTCATATCAAAGACCACCTGCAGAATGGCAAGCTAGATCTCACCAAACTTAAGCATGTTATCCTGGCTGAAGTTGACCAGATGTTGGATATGGGCTTTCCTGATCAAGTGGAAGAGATTTTATGTGTGACATACAAGAAAGATTCAGAAGACAATCCCCAAACACTGCTTTTTTCTGCAACTTGCCCCTATTGGGTGTATAATGTTGCTACGAAATACATGAAATCTACATACGAACAAGTGGACCTGACTGGTAAAAAGACGCAGAAAACTGCAATAACTCTAGAGCATCTGGCTATCAAGTGCCACTGGGCTCAGAGGACATCAGTTACTGGAGATGTGTCTGAGTGTACAGTGGTTATCAAGGGCGCACTATCATATTTTGTGAAATGAAGAAAGAAGCCCAGGAGTTGTCACAGAATGTGGCTGTAAGACAGGATGCCAGTCATTACACCAGACATTCCACAGAAGCAGAGGGAAATCGCCCTGAGAGGTTTTAGAAATGGTGATTTTGGAGTTTTGGTTGCAACCAATGTTCCTGCACATGGGTGAGACATCCCCAAGGTTGATCTGGTTGTTCAGAGTTCTCCACCAAAGGATGTGGAATCCTACATTCATCATTATGGGCAAATAGGTAGAGCGGAGAGGACCGGGGTTTGCATCTGCTTCTACCAGCACAAAGACGAATACCAGTCAGCCCAAGTGGAGCAAAAAGCGGAATTTTTTTTAATATAAATTTATTTATTTTAATTGGAGGCTAATTACTTTACAATATTGTATTGGTTTTGCCATACATCAACATGAATCTGCCACGGCTGTACACGTGTTCCCCATCCTGAACCCCCCTCCCACCTCCCTCCCCATCCCATCCCTCTGGGTCATCCCAGTGCACCAGCCCCAGGCATCCTGTATCATGCATCGAACCTGGACTGGAGATTCATTTCATATATGATATTATACATGTTTCAATGCTTTTCTCCCAAATCATCCCTCCCTCCCTCTTCCACAGAGTCCAAAAGACTGTTCTATACATCTGTGTCTCTTTTGCTGTCTCGCATACAGGGTTATTGTTACCATCTTTCTAAATTCCATATATATGCGTTAGTATACTGTATTGGTGTTTTTCTTTCTGGCTTACTTCACTCTGTATAATAGGCTCCAGTTTCATCCACCTCATTAGAATTGATTCAAATGTATTCTTTTTAATGGCTGAGTAATACTCCATTGTGTATATGTACCACAGCTTTCTTATCCATTCATCTGCTGATGGACATCTAGGTTGCTTCCATGTCCTGGCTATTATAAACAGTGCTGCAATGAACATTGGGGTACACGTGTCTCTTTCAATTCTGGTTTCCTCGGTGTGTACGCCCAGCAGTGGGATTGCTGGATCATAAGGCAGTTCTGTTTCCAATTTTTTAAGGAATCTCCACACTGTTCTCCATAGTGGCTGTACTAGTTTGCATTCCCACCAACAGTGTAAGAGGGTTCCCTTTTCTCCACACCCTCTCCAGCATTTATTGCTTGTAGAGTTTTGGATAGCAGCCATTCTGACTGGCGTGAGATGGTACCTCTTTGTGGTTTTGATTTGCATTTCTCTGATAATGAGTGATGTTGAACATCTTTTCATGTGTTTGTTAGCCATCTGTAAGTCTTCTTTGGAGAAATGTCTGAAAAAGCAGGAATTAAATTTTAACAAATAGCTGTTCCTTCTGCAACAGAGGTAATAAAAGCTTCTAGCAAAGATGCCATCAGGCTCCTGGACTCTGTGCCTCCCACTGCGATTGGTCACTTCAAGCAGTCAGCCGAGAAGCTGACTGCGGAGAAGGGAGCTGTGGAAGCCCTGGCAGCAGCCCTGGCCCGCATTTCCAGTGCCACGTCAGTAGCCCAGCTTTCCTTGATCAACTCCGAAGCAGGCTCTGTGATTATGATCTTGTGGTGCTCAATTGAAATGCCAAACATTAGCTATGCTTGGAAAGAATTTAAAGAGCAGCTGGGTGAGGATATTGATTCCAAAGTGAAGGGAATGGTCTTCTCAAAGGAAAGCAGGGTGTTTGCTTTGATATCCCTACTGCATCAGTAACAGAAGTACGGGAATAGTGGCATGATTCACGGCACTGGCAGCTTCTACCAGCACAGAAGCAACCAGAGCTAGACGGTCCACGGGAAGGATATTGCAACTTCCGAGGACAGTGAGAAGGCCATTGAGGCTTCAGGGGACAGGCGAGGCCAACCAAGGTGTCAGGGGACAGCAGGAAAGAAGTAGAAGCTTCAGAGGACAGCGATCAGGAGGTGGCAACAAAAGTAACAGATTCCAAAACAAAGGCCAGAAGCAGAGTTTTAATAAAGCATTTGGACAGCAATTTGAAGTAGAAGATTTATTTGCCAAAAACAGAACTATGTTCAGCAACGTGGAACAACATTATTATCAGCAACATTATTTTTCATACAAAGTTAAAAGCACATTGTATTTCCTTCCTGACCACTTGCCCAGTCCCCATCTCTTTGAGAGAGAAAAGCTTCATTTAAATTATTTCATCTGATTGATGACTGTCATTTATAACTTTATTGCTACTTGTGTATTGGGTATTCCTTTGGAAAAGGTGTATGGATTCATTACATATTCTGATGTATTGTCTATAGATTATAAGATAAAGTCAAGCATGTCTCTGATACTTTTTAAGTTGAACTGTCTTTATACTTAGAAATGTCTCTTAATAGTAGGGTTCCTGGGAGAAGGCAATGGCACCCTACTCCAGTACTCTTGCCTGGAGAATCCCATGGATGGAGGAGCCTGGAAGGCTACAGTCCATGGGGTCGCTAAGAGTTGGACACGACTGAGCGACTTCACTTTCACTTTTCACTTTCCTGCATTGGAGAAGGAAATGGCAACCCACTCCAGTATTCTTTCCTGGAGACTCCCAGGGACAGAGGAGCCTGTTGGGCTGCCGTCTGTGGGGTCACACAGAGTCGGACACAACTGATGCAACTTAGCAGCAGCAGCAGTAGGATTCCCTGGTGGCTCAGATGGTAAAGACTGGCAATGCAGGATCCCTGGGTCGGGAAGATCCCCTGGAGAAGGAAATGGCAACCCAGTCCAGGAACCTTGCCTGTAGAATTCCATGGACAGAGGAGCCTAGCAGGCTCCAGTCCATGGGGTTGCAGAGAGTCAGGCATGACGGAGCAACTATCACTCAGTGAGCAATGAATTGATTTACTTATGACAGATACATACAGCATATTTGTACTTTTTAAAAAATTTTTTGCCATAGACTTTATTAAACAAAGTTCATAAACTTCTCTGTGCTGAGTATCAGGTCCTCTGGACTCTTCATTAGAAATACACATTTTTTGTACATGTGCAAGGAAAAGAAGGAGATAGTCCTTGTGGATTATCTATTACAGCCACAGATTTCTATATATATGTTAGAGACAAATGTTTCTCTGTATATGAGCATAAACGCAAGAAAGTAAGAAAGGAGATAATCCTTGTGGGTTAGCTAATACAGATACAGATTTCTGTGTATAGTCAGTACTGACCTCCTAATTCATCCCTAGCCCTTTCCATTTTTTTTCCCTGCAATTCTTTGTGTATGAATCTCTGAGTCTCCTTTTGTGTTGTAAATTACTTCCACTCTCTCTCTCTCTCTCTCTTTTTTTTTTTACTTTGCCTGGAAGGGACATCATCTGCTATTTTCTTCCTCTGTTGCTAAATCCACTTACTGTATGATCCTCCAAGGTCCATCCTTGTGGTGACCAGCGGCTTAATTTCGTAATTTCAGTGGCAATTTTTATATCTGAATAACAGCCTATTGTATATATGTACCACGTTTCTTTAAGATTTACTCTGTCGGTGATACTTTATTGAGTCTGTGTCTTGGCTATTGGAAGTAGCATTGCGGTGAACGCTGTGGTGTGTGTGTCTTTTTGAATGATGATTCTCTCAGGATTTAGGTTCATGTGTGGGAAGTCCATATCCTAGGCTTAGTTTTCTGGAAAGTTTTTTTTTTTTTTTTCTGGGATGGGGAAGCTGTCCTTTCTAGCAACTGTTGCCAATGTCTATTCCCACTAACTATGCAGGGAGGTTTCCTCTTCTCCCAGCTCTCTCCCACATTTATTATTTGTCAACTTGTGAAGATGACCATTCTGACAGGTGGGATTTGATTTTTTGTTGTCGTTTTAATCGGCATTCCTCCCGTAATATTTAGGGATGTAGAGCATCTTGTCCTGAGGCCATCTGGGTTTTTTTTTCCCTAAAGGATGTGAGGAAATTTTATATGTTACAAGATGCTTCTTGAAAGGCAGTTATGTTTGGAATTGATTTCTGCAATACCCACCCCAGGACCTTTCCAGGGGGCTGTGGTCATTAACAGCCACACAGGTGCCAGTAAACACCAGTGGGCAAGTTGTAGTTACAGGAAATGTCCAAATGGTGGCAGCACTTTGTCATGCCCAACTCTGGTTCCACCTGCAACCAGAGCCTTAGGGAAGGTTAACTTCCTGGGCTATAAATTTGAGTGGAATGTGACTGAGCAAACCCCAAAGGCCTTGAGTCTCACTGCTTCCCCCTAAAGCTTTACCCCTCCCCTCAAGGCTCATGCCTACCTGGGACATGGCTCCCAGCTGAGGTGCCTAGGAGGCTGCACTCTCAGGAAGGAGGCTTCAACTGGGGACCCAGCACCAGGGCCCTGGATACTTGGTGACTTTAATCTTGCCCTCAAGGCCAGAGGTTCAGGCCACCATCAGTGGGTTGCACTAGGGATTCTGGTCCCAGCCAGAGAAAACCAGAAACAGTACAGGATTGAAACAGATCTCAATGCAGGGCATCCTGCCTGGCTGTCTAGCCCCCACACTAGCCCAGCCCTGGAATTCAAGCCTAATCATGTTCTTGGAATCAAATAGCATCCTGAGTCCAGCAGGTGGGAGGGAATAAACTAGGCATTACTTTTCTTTCCTTTTCTTTAATCTCCTGCCAATGCTATGTTGAAGTCTAGTTGATCTGCAGTTTTGTGCTTGTCTTCAGTGTGTTGCTGGCCAAAAGCTTGGCCTCTCTGCCCACCGAAGCTGAATGAAAAATATGGAGACAGAGTTTGGAGGAAATAGAAAAGTGGCTTTAATTCTCAGCCGGCAGAGAGCGGAACACAGTAGTCTCATGCCTCAAGAACTGCGCCCCCGCTCCATGAGGAGTCCAGGGGCTTACATAAGATGAGGGACAGGGGTGACAGGATCTTGATTTCTTCCTCGTGCATTGTTTTGTCGACTAAAAAATATAGTCACACCCTGAAAGTAGAGTTATTTTATTTGGTGTGAATGTTTAGAACTCTAAACCCAGGAGACAGCATCTCAGTAGCTCTGAGAAAACTGCTCCAAGGAGGCAGAGGGTGAGTCAGGCTATATACAGGTTTGCAACACAGGGAGCAGGCAGTCTGCACATCAAAGATCAGGTATCAGGTTAAGGGGTCTAGCATTCTGTGTCTGGAGGTGCAGCCTCAGGGTCACTGCCTCCACTCCTTTCCCGTGACCTCAGCCATCGGGGCCAGTCCCATCTCCTCACCCACCTTGCTTCCTGCACCCCCAGCCTCTCAGCAGTCACGGGGGTGGGGCAGCAGCAGCACCCCCTGGATCACAATCTGGGGAGCCCTCATTCACATTTGGGGGCCAGAAATCACTGATGGCGGTGACATTTCTTGTTCATTAATATGGCAGGAGATATTTTCATTTAACAATTTCAAAGACAGTCACAGGCTAGAGTCAGTAGCTCAGTCATTGAGTCTGGCCGTTCAGTGGCTCTGTGGCCTTCTTTCCGATGTGTAACACAAGGGCAAGGGTGTCGTAAGCAGATAGGGGATGTATTTAGCATAGAGCCTAAAGAAAATGTGAACTGTAACGCCTGCAGAGTTAGGCTGCAGAAAAGCAAACTTACAGACATGCAGAGTTAGGAGCAGTTAAAGTAAAAAAAGTAGGACTGTTCAGGCCTGCTCACTGTTCTCTTTATCTTCTTTGTTCTCAGGAAGGGGAAAGAGAAAACTCACTCCTTTTTTTTTTCCTTCCACTGCAACAAGTGTACAACAGACTGATTCAGTTATGACTTAATCATACAACATATTTGTACTTTTTATTGATTCTTTTGCCATAGAGATTATTGAACAAGGTGGAGTAAAGTTCTTTATGTGAACATCAGGTCCCTGTGGAGGAACTATTAGAGATACAAATGTTTTTATATGTGCAAAAGGAAGGGAATATTCCTTGTGTATTATCTATTATAGTGACAGGTATTTATTTATATGTTAGATATAAGTATTTCTATGTATATGTAAATAGAAGAAAGGAAGGCAGGAGATAATCCTTGTGGATTAGCTAATACAGATACAGATTTCTGTGTTTACATTAGTACTGACCTCCTAATTCATCCCTAGCCCTTTTCTTTCTCTGGATTCTTTTTTTGTATTTGAAGCTCTGAGTCTCCTTTGGTGTTGTAAATTACTTCCAATATATTTCTTTTTTTAAACTTTGCCTACAAAGGACATCATCTGCTATTTTCTTCCTCTGTTGCAGACTCCACTTAGTGTTTGATCCTCCAGGGTTTAACCTTGTGGTGACCAGTGGCATAATTTCATAATTTCAGTGGCAGTTTTCTTGTCTGAGTAATGGCCCATTGTATATATGTACCACATTTCTTTAAGATTTAGTCTGTCTATTGTAAGTAGCGGTACAATGAAGGGGGGTGGTTCACATGCCTGTTTGAATGGTGGTTTTCTCAGGACATTGACCAGGTGAGGGAATGTCAGATCCTAGGGTTAGCTGTCTCAAGGGGCAGTCTCTATCCCACCCTAGTCCTTCTTCCTTCCTTATTTATTATCTGTTTATCTTTTTTCCCCCAGTTTTGTGTTTCAATCCTTGCCAAATTTTAATGGAGCTGTTTGGTATAATTTGAGTATAGATCCTTTATCTGATATGTGTTTTGGAAATAGTCTCTTTCAGTTTGTGGTTCATTATTTGATTTTCTGAATAAGGTATTTCATAGAGTAAAAGTTTTTAATTTAATAAGTAATTTTATAATTTTTATTTTTTTCTGAGTAAGTTTTTACTCATATGAAAGTGAGTAATTGTAAGGAAGTGAGTAATATGAATGTTATTAGTTGTATGAAAGTTATTAATTTTATGAAAATTATTCAATTTATGCCAGTTATTCAATTTATGAAAGTTATTTTTATGGAAGTTTTAATTTTATGGAATATTGATCTACATAGATATATATATTTTTATCTACTGAGAGATATAAATATCTATGTACCCAGAGATGTTAAAATCTACACAGAGATATAAAATTATATCTTGATAAAAATATCTATGTACATATCTGTTTATATTCTTTGGCTAGGTGTGTTTTTCAGCCTTTACCAAATGTGAATGGGGCTGTTTGGTCTAATTTGAGTACAGATCCTTTATTTGATATGTGTTTTGGAAATGATTTCTTCCAGTCTGTGGTTCATCTTTTGGTTTTCTGAATAAGGTGTCTCCTGGAATAGAAATTTTTAATTTTATAAATAATTTTATAATTTCAATATTATGAGGAAGTTTTTAATTTGATGAAGCAGTTTTTAATCTCACGAAGTTTAAATTTTCAGAAACTTATTCATTTTATGAACCTTTTTAATTCTTTGTTGCTGTTCAGTTGCTAAGTTGTGTCCAACTCTTTGTGACCCCGTGGACTGCAGCACGCCAGTATTCTCTGTCCACTCTCTCCTGGAGTTTGCTAATTCATGTCCACTGAGTCAGTGATGCCATCCAACCATCAGATCCTCTGCCGCCCCCTTCTCCTCCTGCCCTCAATCTTTCCCAGAATCAGGGTCTTTTCAAATGAGTCAGTTTTTCACGTCAGGTGGCTGAAGTATTGGAGCTTCAACTTCAGCATCAGTCTTTCCAATGAATACTCAAGGTTGATTTCCTTTAGGATTGACTGGTTTGATCTCCAGGATGTCCAAGGAACTCTCAAGAGTCTTCTCTAGCACCACAGTTCAAAAGCATCAGTTCTGCAGTGCTCAGCCTTCTTTATGGTCCAACTCTCATATGCATGCTGCTGCTGCTAAGTCGCTTCAGTCGTGTCCGACTCTGTGAGACCCCAGAGACGGCAGCCCACCAGGCTCCCCCGTCCCTGGGATTCTCCAGGCAAGAACACTGGAGTGAGTTGCCATTTCCTTCTCCAAGGCATGGAAGTGAAAAGTGAAAGTGAAGTCACACAGTCGTGTCCGACTCTTAGCGACCCCATGGACTGCAGCCTACCAGGCTCCTCCATCCATGGGATTTTCCAGGCAGGAGTACTGGTGTGGGGTGCCATTGCCTTCTGCATACATGACTACTGGAAAAACCATAGCTTTGATTATACAGACCTTTTTCAGCAAAGTGATGTCTGCTTTTTAACATTCTGTCTAGGTTTGTCATAGGTTTTTTTCAAAAGAACAAATATCTTTTAATTTCATGCTGCAGTCACCATGAAATTTGAAGCACAGTGATTTTGGAGCCCAAGAAAAGAAAATCTGCCACTGTTTGCATTTTTTCCCCATCTGTTTGCCATGATGTGATAGCACTGGATGCCATGATTTTAAGTTGAGTTTGAAGTCAGTTTTTTCACTCTCTCTTCCACCCTCATCAAGAGGCTCTTTAGTTCTTCTTAGTTTTCTGCCATTAGGGTGGTATCATCTGCATATCTGAGGCTGTTAATATTTCTCCCAGCTGTCTTGATTCCAGCTTATGATTCATCCAGCCAGGCATTTAGCAAGATGTACTCTGCATATGGCCCTTTATACAGTTCCTGAGGTTCTCACGGCAAGTATACTGGCGTGGTTTGCCATTCCCTCCTCTGGTGGATCATGTTTTGTCAGAACTCTCTGCTGTGACCCGTCCATCTTGGGTGGCCCTGCATGGCATGGCTCATAGCTTCACTGAGTTATGCAAGCCCCTTTGCCACAACAAGGCAGTGATCCACGAAAGGGATTCTTCATGTTGTTGACCCTTTTTCAACAACACAAGTGATGACTTTATACATGGACCTCACCAAATGCTCATTACTGATATCAAATTGATTACATTCTTTGTAGCTGAAGCTGGAGGAACTATAATCAGTCAGCCAAAACAAGACTTGGAGCTGACTATGGCTCATATCATCAGATTCTCACAGAAAAACTCAGGCTTAAACTAAAGAAAACATGGGAAAAACACTAGACCAGCCAGGTATGACTTAAATCAAATGCCATACGGATTCACAGTAGAGGTAATGAATAGATTCAAGGGACTAGATCTAGAGTGTGCCTGAAAAACTATGGACAGAGGTCTGTAATATTGTACAGGAGGTGGCAAACAAAACCATCCCAAAGAAAAAGAAAAGCAAGAAGGCAAAGTGGTTATCCAAGGAGGCTTTACAAATAGTGCAAGAATGAAAAGAATCAAAAAGCAAGGGAGAGAGGGAAAGGTACATCCAACTAAACGCAGAGTTCCAAAGAACAGCTAGGAGAGACAAGAAGGCCTTCTTCAATGAACAGTGCATAAAGCTAGAATAAAAAACAGAAGGGGAGAGACTAGAAATCCCTTCAGGAAAATTGAAAACATCAAGGGAGCATTCCACCCAAAGATGGCATAATAAAGGATAAAAATGACAGAGAAGACAATGAAGATATCAAGAAGAGATGAATACATGGAAGAACTGTATAAAAAAGATCTTAATGAACTGCATTACCACGATGATGTGGTTAGTCACCCAGAGCCAGACATTTGGGAGTGTGAAGTCAAGTGGGCCTTAAGAAGCACTACTGTTAATAAAGCTAGTGGATGCAAAGAAATTCCAGCAGAATTATTCAAATTCCTAAAGGATGATGCCATCAAGATTTTGCATTCATTATATCAGCAAATCTGGAAACCTGGCAGTGGCCACAGGACTGGAAAAGGTCAATCCTCATCCCAGTTCCCAAGAAGGGTAGTACCAAAGAATGTGCTAACCACTGACAGTTGCACTCATCTCCCATGCTAGTAAGGTCATGCTTAAAATCTTGCATGCTAGGCTTCAGCATTATGTGAACCAAAAACTTCCAGATGTCCAAGCTGGGTTTAGAAATGGAGGAGAAACTAAAGATCAAATTGCCAACATTCACTGGATTATAGAGAAAGCAAGGGAATTTCAGGAAAACATCTATCTGTTTCATTGACAACACTAAAGCCTTTGACTATGTGGATCATGACAAACTATAGAAAGTTCTTAAAGAGATGGGAATACCAGGCCATCTTATCTGTCTTCTGAGAAATCTGTGTGCAGGTCAAGAAGTAACAGTTAGAACCCTGTATGGAACAACTGATTGGTTCAAGATTGAGAAAGGAATACGACAGCGCTGTCTGCTGTCACCCCATTTGTTTAACCTATACTTTAAGCACATCATGAAAAAGGCTGGGCTGGATGAGTTACAAGCTGAAATCAAGATAGGCGGGAAACACATCAACAGCCTCAGATATGGGGATGATACCACTCTAATGGCAGAATGTGAAGAGGAACTAAAGAGCTTCTTGCTGAGTGAAGGAGAGTGAATGAGCCAGCTTAAGACTAAATATTAAAGAAACTAAGATCATGGCTTCCGGCCTCATTACTGCATGGCAAATAGAAGGGATAATGTGGAAGTAGTGACAGATTTCCCCTTCTTGGGCTCCAAAATCACTGCGGTCAGTGACTGCAGCCATGAAATCAGACGATGATTGTTTTGGCAGGAAAGCAATGACTAACCTAGACAGTGTTGAAAAGCAGACACATTAACTCTGCCAACAAAGGTCCATATAGTCAAGGCTATGGTCTTCCCAGTGGTCACATACAGTTGTAACAGCTGGACTGTAAAGAAGGCAAAACGCCAAAGAATTGATGCCTTCAAACTGTGGTGTCCGAGAAGACTGTTGAAAGTCCCTTGGACAGCAAGGAGATCAAACCAGTCAATTTTAAAGGAGATCAACCCTGAATATTCACTGGAAGGACTGATGCTGAAGCTCCAGGATTTTGATTATCTGATACAAACAGATGACTCAATGGAAAAGTCCCTGATGCTGGGAAAGATTGAGGGTAGAAAGAGAAGAGGGTGTCAGAGGATGAGATAGCTGGATGGCATCACTGATGCAAAGAACATGAACTTGAGCAAACTCCAGGAGATGGTGAGGGGCAGGGAGGCCTGGTGAGCTGCAGTCCACAGGGTCACAAAGAGTCAGACACGACTGGCAACTGACGACAACAACACTGCATGTAAGTTAAATAAGCAGGGTGATAATATACAGCCTTGATGTACTCCTGTCCCAGTTGGAACCAGTCCATTGTTCCACGTCCCATTCTAACTGTTGCTTCTTGACTTGTATCCAGGTTTCTCAGGAAACAGGTAAGGTGCTCTAGTGTTACCATCTCTTTAAGAATTTTCCACAGTTTGTTGTGAGGCACACAATGAAAGGCTTTAATTGTTCGAAAATGTTTAATTTATGAACTTTTTTAATTTTATGAAAGTTTTAAATTTTATTATATAAAAATATATATCTCTATTTTCATGTATGAGATATGTACATATATTTTCATAAAAGATATACCAACATTTTCATATGACATACATATATATATTGCCATATATGAAATATATATAGAATATTACTTAGCAAAATAGCAAAATAAAAGTGGGAGATTTTTTAAAATAGAAGATTCCATTAGGAAACTAATTTTTATGAGAATTTTTTAAAAATCACATGAAGTAGTTTTCCTCTTAAGTTTTTCTTTACAAAGAATTTATCAGTTAAGTGTAGCCAATGAATCTAATTACAGGATCAGTTCAATCGCTCAGTCACGTCCGACTCTTTGCAACCCCATGGACTGCAGCATGCCAGGCTTCCCAGTCCATCACCAACACCTAGAGCTTACTCAAACTCATGTCCACTGAGTCGGTGATGCCATCCAACCATCTCATCCTCTGTCATCCCCTTCTCCTCCTGCCCTCAATCTTTCCCAGCATCAGGGTCTTTTCTAACAAGTCAGTTCTTCACATCAGGTGGCCAAACTATTAGAGTTTCAGCTTCAGTCCTTCCAATGAACATTCAGGACTGATTTCCTTTAGGATTGACTGGTTGGATCTCCTTGTAGTCCAAGGGACTCTCAAGAGTCTTCTCCAGTACCACAGTTGAAAAGCACCAATTCCTCAGCACTCAGCTTTCTTTATAGTCCAACTCTCACATCCATACATGACTACTGGAAAAACCATAGCTCTGATTAGATGGACCTTTGTCAGCAATGTCTCTGCTTTTTAATATGCTGCCTAAGTTGGTCACAGCTTTTCTTCCAAGGAGCAAGCATCTCTTAATTTCATGACTGCAGTCACCATATGATCCAGCAATCTCACTCCTAGCCATACATCCAGACAAAGCTATAATTTGAAAAGATACATGCAATATTCTAAAAGAATGTGTGCATACCAGCTGCATATCTGACAGGTAACCTTTACTCTCACATCTGAGATATCAAATTTGTCTTCACATATTGCCTGCTATGTGTAGACCCTTGGTTCACACTCTATGTAACCACATACTGTCATAATTAAATCCTATTTTAATTTTAGCTTTATTTTTAGGATGTGCTTTCCCTCTAACAGCAGAGGAGCATTCCCTCTTCTCCAGGCCATTTTTCCCTGGTATGACATTTCAACCCTCAAAAATGTTACCTGTTGATATGAATATCAATTTCATTCTAGCTCACTTTGAACAGAGAAGCAAAAAAATCAGGGGGCCTATGTTTTCTGTTTTCTTCATGGAGAAAAATGAAACTGTTAGAAGAAAAAGTACCTGCAGCTCATGTGCTCCTTCAATCACTAATTGTTGTCAGGGACTTTCTTTTCTTTTTAAGTGTGACCCTTCATTCATAATATAACAAATAACAGAATTAGACGAAAGTAGTTTGCAATGATGGCTTGCTGCTACCTAGAAAATCTGAAACAATGGAAACCACAAAGATGAGGGTGCCAAGCTTTTAAGAATATTTTAGGTTTGCAAGTAATAAGTAGTATGCTTGAAATTTCAACAATATATTTTTATACTGATAAAGAAAGTATTTTCCAAAAGACTTCCAGTGTGGTCACCTCCTGCTGGAAGCCTGGGATGCTGGAATCTGGCCACTTCCTGTCTGTCTTTACAGGACACTGGGCTGCACTCAGGAATTCCTGGATCTCCCCTGGATCCTGACCATCATGTGACCAGAGAAATAGCTAACATTGTTGTCTTGCTTGTTGAAATGTGTAATGACACAGATCCTTTCAGTTTCCTGATGTGGGTGAAATGTGGAGCCCAGTGATGATTTCTTCAAAAAATGTACATCCTAGCTCCCACACGAGGGTGAGTGCCGGGAGCCAGTGAGGCATTCCACTCGTGACAAAGGTCATGAGGAAGGAAGCTCGGCATATGCAAAGGCGGGATCGAGCCTCAGGAGTCCCCCTGGATATTCTCGAGCATCTACCCCCCAAAAAACCAGAGTCTGCCTACTTTATTGCTTTGTGCTCTCACCTCTGACTTTACTGGGGGCTGTCCCCCACCACCATCTCGCTCTCTCTGTCAAAGAGTTAACTTACAGCTCCAATTAATAAAGTTCCTGGGCAATTAGGAGTGTTTAAATCCAAACCCCTCAGATAGCTCTCTAACTCGCCTGACAAGTTTACCCGGTCTCCTACAGCTATGCATTCGATTGTTTACAGTCTCCCAGCCTCGAGAGGCACAGTAAGCTTAAGATATTCAAACAGCTTAGAGCCTCTCAGAGAGTTAGAAACTGTCAGAATAAAACTAGTAAAAGATTTCACTGATGAGCCAATGCTTGCTGCCAAGTTTTCATGTCCCCTGTATTGTATCCTTGAATACGTATTAATTAATATAGTTGGTATGTATAAAAAATAAGTAGTGGCCTTAGTGTTAGCAACTTTAGACCCTTAAGGTAATAAATTCTTTCCTTTGTTGTAAACCCATTACACATCCGCCCTATAGGAATGCAATTTTATCTAACACCTTCGGAAGATGGCGCCAAACCTTAAAATAATTACTCTTAGAGAAAATAAGTCTTTGTCAAGAGTCATAAAATGTTAATAGGCCTTCTGGCCAGAAGATGATGTAAATCACCTAAACCATTTGTATACGATAAATTTGCAGGAAAGAAACCCTGGTTTTTGATAAGGATCAAAGACTGCTGACTTTGCATCCCCTATTATCCTCTATGTGTAACTTAGGGTATAAAAGCCCCTGTTGAAAATAAAGCTACGGGCCTTGCTCACCAACGCTTGGTCTCCCCATGTCATTCTTCCCCTCAATTTCCAGCTGAGTCTCCATCTGGAGCGCGGAGGTCCTCTGCGACCATTTATTTGCCTGGGCTTCTAAGACCCACTCGAGAAGGTGTCTAAGGTGGGGCACCTTCCGCTATTCGAGAGGGTGCCTGCGGTCTCCATGGTCAAAGCTAACCTGGTGTCACAGGTTATATTGATTTTCCGCATAAACCAAGCTACGCAGCTTCGTTTCTCCACTGAATTTTCCTACTGAGCTATCCTCATCCTATTACTCTTTATATCTCTAATTAACATTTGAATAGGTCGCCTAAGCCGTCTCTCCTTCGAATACCCTGGATCAGCCGGGGCTGGACCTCGGCAGGTGAGCCCCCTGTTCAACAGTGAGAACCCTTGCATGTGTGTGACCTGTGTCTCTGGGGAGACCAAGTTTGAACCTGACCAAGTTCTGTCTGCATGGTAGGTTTAGACCTCTCCAAGTCCTATCAACACTGATGATGTTTAGATGAGACCGTGCGCTTTCTGCAATGAGAACATTTAGCCCTGACTGTTCCGTGTGCACTAAAACATGGAGACCCGGGTAGAGACCAGGCCTGGCCTCTGTCTGGGAAACTCCGTGCCTGCGTCTGAGCATCAGTGCTCAGATGTCTGGGCTCTGGGGCTGGGCAGGCTTCTCTGGTGACCGTGCTCTCCTTTGAGTGGGGTTCCATGGCCCTCCCAGGGGTCAGTGCTGCGGTCAGGCTCCTAGTCTTTCTCTCCCAGATTTACCTTCCCTGGGGCTCATGGAGACCCCTCAGGTGGGCTACCTGGTAATCATTCCAATTTTTCAGTACATTCAGGTTGAGTAGGGAGGCAGGTTCACCTGGCGAGTTGATTCCAGGGCACAGGGATCGGGCAAAAAGTCAATGGGCAGCAGGTGAGGTTGCGGCTGTGACCTCCTTCCAGTCTACTCTCTCCTCCGAAGAGAACAGAGCTGCCCCTCGTCTTTCAGCCCAGCTCTCCTGTTTTCTCAGCACCTCAGCGGGACAAGAAAGACAGAGCCTGCCAGAACCAAGGTAGAGTGTTCACCTCTGGCATGAGCTTTCAAAGCAGCAAAAATCACACAGAACCAAAGTGAAAACAGGAGGGGCCTGACTTCTCATGGACAACTGAGGGAAGAGGAGATGGTCCCTGCACTTCTTTCTAGGGTCTCAGTGTCCTGGCTTGTTCACACATTGGGGGTCGGCTGACCACAGCCATGGTGTCCTGACCGAGGGGACATGTGACCCCAGGTGGGGGGACTGGGCACTGTGTGAGTCTCACCCTGTCTGCATGGGTCATAATCACGTGTATGGGGAGACCACATGAGCGCTTCACTTGTGTTTAGGAATTAATGCTTCCCCGTATTCATTTTATACAGGCCTGTGCCTGTCTGCCTCTCTACCCCCGCAAGGTTCACCCTTCCTGGGGCTCCTGGAGACGCCTCAGGTAGATGTGTCTACCTGGTAATTAATCCAATTTTCCAGCATGAGCATGGCGGGAAGGAAGGCAGGTTCACCTGGTGAGTTGATTGCAGGGCACACGGATCAGGCAAAAAGCCAAAGGGCAGCAGGTGAGGTTGCTGCTGTGATCTCATTCCAGTCGACCGTCGCTGCTCAGCAGAGACCAGACCTGCCCCTCATTCTCCCAGCCCTGTGTCTGGCGTGTTTTCTCAACACCTCAGTGGAACAAGAAAGGACCGAGCCTGCCAGAACCAAGGTAGTGTGTTCAACATTATCATGACAGCTGTAAAAACTGTTAATATCACACAGACCCAAAGGGAAAAGAAGAGGACTTCTCTGGGACAGTGTGGGGAGAGGAGACCAACCCTACCTCTTTCTATCATCCCAGGGGGTTACAGGAGCCTACTCGCTTCCGCCTTAGGGGCCCAAACAGCAGAGCCCTGGGGTCCTAACCAAAAGTCATGGGCCCAGGCGCAGGGTCTGGGGATTGTGTGGCTCTCAGCCCATCCACGTGGGTCAGGATCCTGTGTACTCAGAGACCACATACCTGGTCTTTACCTGCAGTGTGTCTTGTCCCCTCTGAGATTCCCAACGTCTGCATTGTGAGTGCTGCCCTGATTAACCTGTGGTCCTTCTTCTTCACCTTGTCGCATTCATAAGAGGTCAGGCACCTTTAAGTGGCTTGCTGCTCTGTGTTCTGCTGAGTGAAAACCTTTGGAGGTGTCATATTAATATCATAACACATCCCATATCCAATTCATAGGGTCACCACTGTCTGGTTCCCCCTACACCAAGCTCAGGTAATGTAATTGTTATTTTGTATTGGAGTGAGTTGCTTTCTGATGTTTTTGTTTGTTTTGGATGTACATGAACTTGATTCAGTTACACAGACATATATCTATTCTTTTATTTTTTCCCTCATATATGTTATTACAATTTTTTCAGTACAGTTTCTTGTTCTATTCAGAAAACTTAATATATTATCAACTTGATATATATTAGTGTGTATATTTTCATCCCAAACTCTCTTCTAACTTTCTTTCGATAATTGGAATTTGGTTTTCTCAGGCTGTGAGTCTGTTTGGTACATTAGTTCACCGGTATGAATTTATATATTCCACCTGCACATGTCACATATTTGTCTCTCTCTCTGACTTCCCTCGCATAGAATTACAATTTCTTGGTTCATCCATGCCACTGCCAATATCAGCATTTCGTTCTGCTTTATGGCTGAGTCGCATTCCAGTGTATAATGTACCACATAGTCTTCATACTTCTGTCAGCGGACACGTTGGTGGATTCTGTCTTGGCTGTTGTAAATAGTGCTGCCCTGAATATCAAGGTGCACGTGTCATTTTGAATGAAGATTTTTTTCCTGAACCTAAGTCCAGGAATGAGATTGCAGGATCATATGATACCTCTACGTTCAGTGTTTCAAGGAACCTCCATGCCGTTTTTCACAGTAGCTTCACCATTTACATTCCCACCAAGATGGTAGGAGGATTCCTTTTTCCATATGTTCTCTACATTATTTATTCTTCGTAGATCTTTTCAATGATGGCCATTGTGACCCGTGTAAGGTGATACCTTATTGGAGTTTTGATTGGCATTGATTTAATGATTATTTATAAGGAGTATCTTTGCATGTGCTTTTATTATTTTACACATTGTGAGTACAGTTTACCTCTTGGCTTCTAGAAACCTGGCCCTGTTTGGAATTCTTTTGCGATGACTTACCCCAGGACATTTCCTGAGGGCAGGTGTCATTTAAAGCCCTAAGGAACTTTGAAGAGCCCTGCACCACCTGTTTTACGGCTTCCCTCTTGGCTCAGTGGTAAGGGATCCACCTACAATGCAGGACACTTGCAGGAGACATGGATTTGATCCCTGGGTGGAAGATCACCTGGAGAAGGAAATGGCAATCGATTCCAGTATTCTTGCCTGGAAAATCCCATGAACAGAGGAGCCTGGCAGGCCACAGTCCATGGAGTTGTAGAGTCAGATACAATTGAGTGACTAAACAACAGCACCTGTTTTAATGTGTACATGTTGATCTGAACCAGCTAATTACTCCCTGCCCCCAGCCACATTTCTTTTTTGGTAAACATCAATTTCTTTTCTTAGTCGGTTAACCGGAGAAGGCAATGGCAACCCACTCCAGCACTCTTGCCTGGAAAATCCCATGGACGGAGGAGCCTGGTAGGCTGTAGTCCATGGGGTCACAAAGAGTCAGACACTTACTGAGTGACTTCACTTTCACTTTCATGCATTGGAGAAGGAAATGGCAACCCACTCCAGTGTTCTTGCCTGAAGAATCCCAGGGACGGGGGAGCCTGGTGGGCTGCCGTCTGTGGGGTCGCACAGAGTCGGACACGACTGAAGCGACTTAGCAGCAGCAGCAGCAGCAGCAGTCAGTTAACCTGTTTCTCTTTTGTAATGAAGTTCATTTGTATCCATTTCTAGATGCCACCAGAAGTGATATCCTGTGATACTTGTCTTTCCCTGTCTCACTTCACTTAGTATGATCACCTCTGGTTTTTTCCCTGTAACTGGAAATGTCATTGTTTCCTCCTTTCTTTCTGAGTTATATTGTGTTGTGTATATGTACCCCATCTTCTGTATCCATTCATCTGTCTTCATACACTTAAGTTGCTTCTGTGTCTTTGCTACTGTACCTAGTGCTGCCATGATTTTGGGGATGCACGTGTCTTTTTTTTTTTCAGTTTTTTTTTTAATAAATTTATTTATTTTAATTAGAAGCTAATTAATGCACGTGTCTTTTTAAATTTTGGTTTCCTCTGGATCTACACCTATGTATGGTATTGCTGGATCACTTGGTACTTCTATGCTTAGTTTTCTAAGAACCACAATACTCTCCCTGGTGGGTGTACTAATTTACACTCCCACCAACAGTGTAGGAGGGTTCCCTTCTCTCCTCAGCCTCTGCAGAATTGACTGTTGTAGGATTTTTGATATGGCCACTTTGATCAATGTGAGGTGATACCTCACTGTATATTTGACTTGCTTTTCTCTAAGAACTCGTGAGGCTGAGCATCTTTTATGTGCTTTATAGCCATCTCTACGCCTTCTTTGGAGAAACGTGCATTTAGACCTTTGGTTGATTTTTTATTGGATTGTTTGTTTTTTGATATTGCACTGTACACATTGTTTGTATGTGTTGGAGATAAACTCCTTGTGGGTATCTTTGTTTACAAGAATTTTTTCCATTCTGAGGGTTGTCTTTTTTCTTTCACTTGTGATTTCCTTTGCTGTGCAATTGCTTTTTAACATTTATTAGGTCTCATTTTGGAGAAGGCAGTGGCACCCCACTCCAGTACTCTTGCCTGGAAAATCCCATGGATGGAGGAGCCTGGTAGGCTGCAATCCATGGGGTCGCTAAGAGTCGGACTCAACTGAGAGACTTCACTTTCACTTTTCACTTTCACGCATTGGAGAAGGAAATGGCAACCCACTCCAGTGTTCTTGCCTGGAGAATCCAAGGAACAGGGGAGCCTGTGGGCTGCCGTCTCTGGGGTCGCACAGAGTTGGACACGACTGAAGTGACTTAGCAGAAGCAGCAGCAGCAGGTCTCATTTGTTTATTTTTCATGATTCTGAGCGATGGATCACAAATGCTACATTTCATGTCAAAGTGTGTTCTAATTTTTTCTTCAATAGTTTCACATTATCTGTCCTTTTATTTAGATCTTTAATCTATTTGCAGTTTATTTTTGTGTATGGTGTTAGGTTGTAGTCTAATTTCATTCTCATTTTCATGCAAAGGAACCTGCCCCGTGTCCTCCACAATTTCCATTCCCAGCATCAGTGTAGGAGGGTTCCCTGTGCTCTACACCCTCTCCAGCACTTATTGTTTGTAGAATTTCTGCCTATGGCCATTCTGATAAGTGTGAGGTGATAACTCATTGAAGTTTTGATTTGCCTTTCTCTCATATTTAGTGATGTTGACATCTTTTCATGTGTTTTTTTTTTAAACAATGAGAGTTAAACTTACTTATTCAAGTTGGCTTCTTGAATAAATATTCAAAACATCTTCCCTGTTTTGAATATTTTTCCAATGACCTCCCCTAGGACATTTCTTGAGGGCAAGTATTTTTCACTTACAGCCCTGCAGGCCTTGGGAACAGTAAGTGCCCATGAGCAATGGTTTCAAAGTTGTTGTTATGGGAAATGGCCACAAGGTGGCAGCGTGTCTTTATGCCCAATTCTGATTACTGGGGGAACCAGAGCCTTGGGGAAAGTCTGGTTCCTGGACTGTTAGAATGGAAGGTGCCAGAAGAAGCACCTAAGGCTTGTGTACCATTCTTCTTCCTTCCTAACCGCATCCCCTGGACACATCCCAGTTCCTGCAACACCACTCTGGGGAGGGTGCTTTCATAGGTAGATGGCAGGACCCTAAGGAAGGAGGCTGGAGGTGGGAACCTGACCACCAGAAGACAGGAGCCCACAGGCTTTTCAAAGCTCTTTCAGCCCAGAGGCTCCACATCCTTTGGGTGCAGTAGGCGTAGTTTCACAGCAGGGGGGTCCTCCTGGATCTGGAGGTTGTGGGCCCGTGCAGAAAACAGGCTCAACAGGTCCATGGGGCAGGGCTCATTGGCTGGCACACCTCCCAGCTCCGTCAGCCCCATGACAGTCCATCCTTGGGAAACAAGCCTGCCCAGGCTTCAGGAATGTGACAGCAGCCCAGGTCACCAAGGCCTGAGGGGAATAGAGTCAGCATCTTTTGTTGTTTATTCTGTTTTCATCCTGTCATTTGAACGCTCCGCTTTCATTCAAACTTTGTCCCATTTTTTTTCTCGTGGTGTATGTATTTTTGATACTGAGTGGCAGGGGCTGTTTGTATATTTTGGAGATGAATTCCTTATGTTCATGTTTCATTCTTTATTTCCTTTGGTATTCAAGTGCTTTTAAAGCTAATCAGCCCCTTTTTATGGTTTGTAGTCTATTGTTCATTATCCTAAGATATGGATCCACAAAGAATTTGCTGTAATATATGTCAAATCATGTGCTGTTTATATTTTTCTCAAGAAGTTCACAAAAAATAAAAGTAGGCATTGTAAAAAAAAAAAAAAAAAGAATTTCACAGTATCCGTCCTTACATTTAAATATACTTCACTTAAGTCGCCCAGTCGTGTCCAACACTTTGTGACCCCATGAACCGCAGCACGCCAGGCCTCCCTGTCCATCACCAACCCTTGGAGTTTACCCAAACCCATGTCCATAGATACCATCCAACCATCTCATCCTCTGTTGTCCCCTTCTCCTCCTGCCCTCAATCTTTCACAGCATCAGGGTCTTTTCAAATGAGTCAGCTCTTTGTATCAGGTGGCCAAAGTATTGGAGTTTCAGCTTCAACATCAGTCCTTCCAACGAACACCCAGGACTGATCTCCTTTAGGATGGACTGGTTGGATCTCCTTGCAGTCCAAGGGACTCTCAAGAGTCTTCTCCAACCCCACAGTTCAAAAGCATCAATTCTTCTGCGCTCAGCTTTCTTTATAGTCTAAATCTCACATCCATACATGACTACTGGAAAAACCGTAGCCTTGACTAGACAGACCTTTGTTGGTAAAGTAACGTCTCTGCTTTTTAACAATGCTGTCTAGGTTGTTCATAACTTTCCTTCCAAGGAGTAAGTGTCTTTTAATTTCATGGCTTCAGTCACCATCTGCAGTGATTTTGGAGCCCAGAAAAATAAAGTCAGCCACTGTTTCCCCATCTATTTGCCAGCAAGTGATGGGACCAATGCCATGATCTTAGTTTTCTGAATGTTGAGCTTTAAGCCAACTTTTTCACTCTCCTCTTTCACTTTCATCAAGAGGCTCTTTAGTTCTTCTTCACTTTCTGCCATAAGGGTGGTGTCATCTGCATCTCTGAGGTTATTGATATTTCTCCCAGCCATCTTGATTCCAGCTTGTGCTTCATCCAGCCCAGCGTTTCTCATGATGTACTCTGCATGTAAGTTAAATAAGCAGGGTGACAATATGCAGCCTTGACGTACTCCTTTTCCTATTTGGAAACAGTCTGTTGTTCCATGTCCAGTTCTAACTGTTGCCTCCTGACCTGCATACAGGTTTCTCAAGGGGCAGGTCAGGTGGTCTGGTATTCGCATCTGTTTCAGAATTTTTCACAGTTTATTGTGATCCATAAAGCATAGTCCATAAAGCAGAAACAGATGTTTTTCTGGAACTCTTGCTTTTTCCATGATCCAGCGGATGTTCACAATTTGATCTCTGGTTCCTCTGCCTTTTCTAAAACCAGCTTGAACATCAGGAAGTTCACGGTTCACATATTGCTGAAGCCTGGCTTGGAGAATTTTGAGCATTACTTTACTAGCATGTGAGATGAGTGCAATTCTGCGGTAGTTTGAGCATTCTTTGGCATTGCCTTTCTTTGGGATTAGAATGAAAACTGACCTTTTCCAGTCCTGTGGCCACTGCTGAGTTTTCCAAATTTGCTGGCATAATGAGTGCAGCACTTTCACAGCATCATCTTTCAGGATTTGCAATAGCTCACCTGGAATTCCATCACCTCCACTAGCTTTGTTCATAGTGATGCTTTCTAAGGCCCACTTGACTTCACATTCCAGGATGTCTGGCTCTAGGTGAGTGATCACACCATTGTGATTATCCGGGTTGTGAAAACCTTTTTTGTACAGTTCTTCTGTGTATTCTTGCCACCTCTTCTTAAAATCTTCTGCTTCTGTTAGGTCCCTACCATTTCTGTCCTCTATTGAGCCCATCTTTGCATGGAATGTTCCCTTGGTATCTCTAATTTTCTTGAAGAGGTTGCTAGTCTTTCCCATTCTATTGTTTTCCTCTATTTCTTTGCACTGATTGCTGAGGAAGGCTTTCTTATCTCTCCTTGCTATTCTTTGGAACTCTGCATTCAAATGGAAATATCTTTCCTTTTCTCCTTTGCTTTTCACTTCTCTTTTCACAGTTATTTGTAAGGCCTCTTCAGACAGCCATTTTGCTTTTTTGCATTTCTTTTTCTTGGGGATGGTCTTGATCCCTGTCTCCTGTACAATATCACAAACCTCTGTCCATAGTTCATCAGGCACTCTGTTTATCAGATCTAGTCCCTTAAATTTATTTCTCACTTTTACTATATAATCATAAGGGATTTGATTTAGGTCATACCTGAATGGTCTAGTGGTTTTCCCTACTTTCTTCAATTTAAGTCTGAATTTGGCAGTAAGGAGTTCATGATCTGAGCCACAGTCAGCTCCCGGTCTTGTTTTTGCTGACTGTATAGAGTTTCTCCATCTTTGGCTGCAAAGAATATAATCAATCTGACTTCGGTGTTGACCATCTGGTGATGTCCATGTGTAGAGTCTTCTCTTATGTTGTTGGAAGAGGGTGTTTGCTATGACGAATGCATTCTCTTGGCAAAACTCTATCAGCCTTTGCCCTGCTTCATTCTGTACTCCAAGGCCAAATTTGCCTGTTACTCCAGGTGTTTCTTGACTTCCTACTTTTGCATTCTAGTCCCCTATAATGAAAAGGACATCTTCTTTGGGTGTTAGTTCTAAAAGGTCTTGTAGGTCTTCATAGAACCTTCAGTTTCTTCAGCATTACCGGTTGGGGCACAGACTTGGTTTACCGTGATATTGAAGGGTTTGCCTTGGAAACGAACAGAGATCATTCTGTCATTTTTGAGATTGCATCCAAGTATTGCATTTCAGACTTTTTTGTTGACTATGATGGTTATTCCATTTCTTCTAAGGGATTCCTGCCTGCAGTAGTAGATATAATGGTAATCTGAGTTAAATTCACCCATTCCAGTCCATTTTAGTTCGCTGATTCCTAGAATGTCAATGTTCACTCTTGTCATCTCCTGTTTGACTGCTTCCAATTTGCCTTGATTCATGGCCCTAACTTTCCAGATTCCTATTCAATATTGCTCTTTACAGCATCGGACCTTGCTTCTATCACCAGTCACATCCACAACTGGGTGTTGATGTACTTAGATATACAATTTGGAATTTATTTTTGAATATGGTGTCAGGGTGTGTTCTAAGCTTATTCTCATTTTCATGGCTGAAGAAACCTTCAGAGTGTCCTTCATAGTGCCTGTTACCAATTTACATCCCAAGCATCAGTAGAGAAGGGTTCCCTTTGTTACCAAACCCCTCCAACATTTGTTGATTGGAGAGTGTTTGATAAGGGCCATTCCTCCCATTGTGATGTGATACCTCACTGCAGCTTAGACCTTCATTTCTCTATTATTTAGCAATGTTTTGATCTTTTCACGTGATTTTTTTAATATGCTGTGAATTAGCTCTTGAAGTTGGGTTCTTGAAGGCCTTCCCCATTTTGAATTATTTTTCAATGAACACTTTTAGGACGTTTCTCAAGGGCAGGCATTTTTTACTTACAGCCCCTGGATCCTTGCTGCTGCTACTGCTGCTAAGTCACTTCAGTCGTGTCCGACTCTGTGCGACCCCAGAGACGGCAACCCACCAGGCTCCCCCGTCCCTGGGATTCTCCAGGCAAGAACACTGGAGTGGGTTGCCATTTCCTTCTCCAATGCATGAAAATGGAAAGTGAAAGTGAAGTCGCTCAGTCATGTCTGACCCTCAGCGACCCCATGGACTGCAGCCCACCAGGCTTCTCCGTCCATGGAATTTTCCAGGCAAGAGTACTGGAGGGGGTTGCCATTGCCTGGATCCTTATGAATATTTAATACCCAGCAAGCACAGCTCTGCATGGTGTTGTTACAGAAAATGGCCACAAGGCGGCAGCACCTCTCCATGCTACACCCCTTTTTTTTTTTTTTCCCCCGTTATTTCCTTGAAATTTTATGTCGGAATATAGTTGATTTCTGATGTCTTTGTTTCAGGTGTACAGGAACTCGATTCAATTATACATAGCTGTTTATTCTCTTTCAGGTCCTTTTTCACTTTTAGGTGATTACAATGTGTTCAATAAACTTCCCTCTGTTTTTTGGCGGTATCTTCTGGATCATCTGTCTGACACGTATTAATGTGTATATGTTAACTCCAACGTCTTAATTTCTGCTGCCTGTATCTGGAGGTTAGGGGCTCTGCAGAGAGGAAGAATACTCCAGGTCCATTTTGAGGTACACTTCCTGCCACACGCTCCCAGCTCTCTCGGCTCCAGAACTCTGCAGCCTCAGGACGCAAGCCAATCTGGCTCCAGGGATGTGACACCAGCCCAGGGCACTATTGCCTGGAGGGAATAGAGTTAGCATTTTTCCCCATTTTTTCTGTTTTTAATCTATTATTTGAACTAGAGTATATAGGTGAATCAAAATCTTGTTGGTTTTTTGTTTTGGTTTTCTTTTTCCTTTTCAATGTGCTGCAACTGGTTCACTTCCACATAGATGTATGTTTTGGGGGGGTTCTTTTCCATATAGGTGATTACATTAGTGTTGTGTAAGATTCCTTGTGTTACACAGTGGGTCCTGGAGTCTTACTTTAGAGATAGTTATGTGCATATGTTAGTCTGAAGCAGCTCATTTCTCCCTGCCCCACATTCTTGGTGACTGGAAGTTTCCCTTCTAAGTCTTTGAGGCTGTGTCTCTTTTTGAAAGACGTTGATTTGTATCCATTTTTAGATTACACCTAGAAGTGATATCATGTGATACTGGCATCTCCCTGCCTGCCTGCCTTCTCTTGGAATGACCATGTCGCCTTCCTTTTCTGTGGCTGGACTTGGCGTTATATCCTACTTTCTATGGTGGAGGTATGCTGCACTGTGTACATGTACCCCACCTCCTGTCTCCATTCACGTGCGCTTCTATAGTTAGCTTGCTTCCCTGTCTTGGCTGTCAGCTTTGACTACAAAGACCTTTGTCGGCAAAGTGACGTCTCTGCTTTTTAAAACACTGTCTAGGTTGGTCATAGCTTTCCTCACAAGGAGCAAGTGTAGTCCACCAGGCTCCTCTGTCCAGTGAATTCTCCAGGCAAGAATACTGGAGGGGGCAGACAGTCCCTTCTCCAGGAGAACTTTCTGACCCAGAGATCAAACCCAGGTCTATATTTCTGTATTTCATGTACAAACATATAGATGCGTATTTCATATATGAAAGAATTTTCTCTATTTCATGTTTGAACATATAGGTGCATATTTCATATATGAAAGAATTTTCTGTATCTTATATATGAACATATAGATACATATTTCATGTATGAAAATAGAATTTTCTGTATTTCATATATGAAAATATGTGTGTATTTCAGTATGAAAATTGAGTTTTCTATATTTCAAATAGAAAATATAGGTGCATACTTCACATGTGAAAATGGAATTTTCTGTATTTCATATGTGAAAATACCACTGCATATTTCACATGAAAATTGAATTTTCTATATTTTATGTGTGAAAATATAGATATTTACATTTGTAGAGTGAACACATTTGCCATTGTTCTTTAGCCAAAAGAATCAAAAATTTACTGTAATTTATAATCATACTAAGTCTTACAACTTGGGCTTAGTAAAATGTGAGTTTTGCCTGGATTTCTAGGGCAGTAGTTCTTAAACTTCAGTGTGCTTCAGAATCACCTGGAGGGCTTGTGAACTCAAATTGTCAGACGGCAGTTCCAGAGCTTTAGATTTAGTAGATTTGCAAATACCAGCCCAGGGACCAGAATGAAAATCATTGTGCCTTTTGAGTAATGCTTTTGAAGACTTAAAATAACTCTTCTAAATCAAGTATACTGTCTTAAATCTTAATACATATGAAAATCTTAATTTGAAACCAGAAGATTTCCAAGTGACTTTTATTTATATGACATTGTGAACTGAAATCAATATGAAGGCATCAAAAATAACATTAAATCAAGTGTTTGTTAGAGAACACTGAAAAAAGAAATTTCAAAAAGCCATATTTTTCTGTAGTTAGATTAATTGGCTTGACTAATTAGTTCGTTGTGAAGCAAATTTTAGGAGACTAAACTACTTTAAATGGTTATTTTAAATCTCATCAAAATTAACTTCTTGATGGATGGAATCTTCTATTTTTAAAAATACCCCAGTTTTTATTTTGCTAACTTTTTTGATTGTTTTTGTAT